>NC_052311.1:38648307-38820807 GCF_016432855.1 Salvelinus namaycush | reverse complement strand
ATTCCTCGCTGTTGGCCACCCAGGTATCACCCTCACCACTCAATCCTTCTCTGAGAAGTACTGGTGGCCCACTTTGGCGCAAGACGTTGCACACTATGTCAACTCATGTTCAGTATGTACTCAATCTAAATCTCCCTGGCACGCTCCAGCAGGTAAACTCTTTCCCTTTCCCATGCCTCAGCGTCCGTGGTCTCGTCTGTCCGTTGATTTCGTCACTGATCGCCCCTCTGATGGTTTCACCACCATTTTGGTTGTGGACATTCTCAAAATAATGCTGTTTCATCCTTCTCTTTGGTCTCCCCACCACTCTCCAGGTCACTGAGGCACTGTTCCATCAGGTCTTCTGGCACTATGGCCATCCGGAGGATATCGGCTCTGATTGTGGACCCTAATTCACATCACATGTATGGAAGGCTTTCATGGAGATGCTCGGCGTGACGGTCAGCCTCACATCCGGGTACCGGCCTCAATCTAACAGACAGGTGGAGAGGATGAACCAGGTGCTGGGGAGGTTCCTGAGGAGTTATTGCCAGGACCAGCAGGGGGAGTGGGCTCAATTCCTTCCTTGGGCTGAATACGTCCAGAATGCATTGTGACACTCCTCCACCGGGCTGACTCCCTTTCAGTGTGTTCTGGGTTATCAGCCGACCCTGGCACCGTGGACTCCCAGCCAGACTGAAGCTCCTGTGATGGATGAGTGGTTCAGGCATGCAGAAGAGGTATGAAACGATACCCACGTGAGACTCCAGCGCGCCGTCTGCCGTCAGAAAGGAGCAGGCTGATCGCCACCACAGTGAGGCTCCCGTGTTCCATCCTGGTGATCGCGTCTGGCTCTCTACAAGGAACCTCCTGCTCTGCCTGCCCTGGAAGAAGCCGAGTCCCTGGTTTGTGGGGCCGTTCAAGGTCCTCCGAAGGGTCAACCTGGTAAGTTACAGATTACAACTCCCCACTAACTACCGGATCTCATCTTTTCATGTTTCCCTCCTCGGGGCGGTGGTTCCCTGGCTGATGCCGTCCCCCACAACACCCCTCTGCCTCCCTTGGAGCTTTGAGGGGAGCCCCGTCTATGCCGTTTGAGGGGAGCCCCGTCTATGCCGTTTGAGGGGAGCCCCGTCTATGACATTGAGGGGAGCCCCATCTATGCCGTCAGATCACTCCTGGACTCCCGACGTCGTGGGGGTCAGTTCCAGTACCTGGTGGACTGGAAGGGGTACAGTCCAGAGGAGTGGTGCTGGGTTCTGGTGGACGACATTCAAGAATTCAACCTTCGCTGTCCGAACCGGCCTGCTCCTCGCCCTCAGGACCGCCTCCTGGCCAGTGTCACACTGCAGTGTCGGGCCCCAGCCCCCCCCCCCCCCCCCCCCCCGTCCAGTCCACCAGGTACTGGAACCGACCCCACGACGTCGGGAGTCCAGGAGTGATCTGACGGCATAGATGGGGGGGGGTACTGTCACATCTACGTCCTCTCCAACGCTTGACGTCGCCGGTCTACTAACCACTGGTCCTGGCAACCCATCCTTATGCGCACCTGGCAACACTCATTACGCACACCTGGGCCCCATCATGAGGCACACCTGGACTCCATCACTCTCCAGATACTCCCGCTTTATCTAGCACTCCCTAGCATTGGTTCAGTTTCCTTCTCCAGACACTTCTCTTGTTTTGTACCCGTCATGTTCATTATTATTAAACTCACCATCTGCACCTGCTTCCTGATGCCCTGCATCTACACTACACTACATTTGACCCAACAAAGCCCCACTCCCAATGCAAAACACAGACTGTGCTCTTTTGCATCATGAAAATGTCAACCAACATAGCTAATACATACTGTACATATCGTCCAACCAATTACATGTCTTTCACCCTGAAGGCAGAGCACCCTCAGAACAAGATTTAGTAATATCAGGAATACTACAATGAGCTGTCCATGGTGTCCACCATATCTGTCAATGTAAAACAACATCAAGCACTCATTTTCATTGCCACCAGATAGACAAATAGAGAATGGTTGAGTAAAGATCTGGGGAGACTTTGCTGTGTTCTGCCTTCAGTCGACGGTAAGACATCCCCAAACACTCATGACGGGGCAGCTGCTTCCTGTCTGGTTGAAAACCTTTCTCCACCCTCAGCCTCGGGTTCCCACAGACAGTAAATCTCAGTGCTTATCCCACCATATAGCTTATACAGTTAACCCATTCTACTACCACATGCACAGGGACTCATTTCCACTGAACTTATAGGACAGGATTTTTCAGAGAAGCACTGGGCAGTTATACATAGAAAGTCGGGTTAGGGGTTAGGGACATGGTCCGGAATGAAGTTTACCCTTTCAACTCCCAAACAGTTACAGGATTCACGTTCATGGGTTTTGAGACAGTTTAGTGTTCGTTAACTCTTTCACAGGCAATAGGTTTAGGGTTAGGATTAGCGCTAGTATTCATTCAAGTATTAATTTTCACCAAGGTTGAAGAATATTGCCCTAAGCATACAGTCAACTCCTTAGAAATGGAACGGCTTGGGACTGCCGTGACAGTGCACTAAACCAGATTTTTTTTTTAAAGAAAAGGGCAGTTATGCAGTATCCATAGACAGTAGGGTTAGAGCAGTTGGTAGTACACCAGGATGTTGTGCCCTGGCCGGTGAGACCATGGCTGGACAGGGCAAGTGACCTATTTCTCCACCCAAGAGACAGCTGCTGTTGCTGCAGCAAGAGTGCCCCCTACTGAGTGTGTGGCCCACTGCAAGTGCACAACCTTTTCATCACTCCTAGAGAACACCAAATTATCTGTAGGATTGCTGCATGCATGCACACACACGCACACCAACACAAAACCTCTTGTGTCACAATAGATACACATGCATTCTATGCTCAATCCCTCACCATCCATATTGTTACACCATTCCTTTCTGCCCAAACATTGAATATACGTGACGTTTTCCCCTCAACCAATACTTCCCACACCCGCACAGTCAGTATAGGCATACATTGTCCCAGTCACAGTAGAAACACAAATTGTATTTTTCCTGCACTATCAAAGAGGCACGTAGTGAGTGCCCAATCAATAGTAGCAGTTCACATCCGACAGCTTTGACATTAGGAAGGATACGTAGTCTACCAGCCCATGATGTCAACAGAGATACAGAGCGTGTGTTGGGGTGGTCTGCTGGGGCACCCCAGAGAGACCCAGGCCCCTGCTTTCCTTTTGGGTCAGTAGGGTTGCAATCACCCATGTCCCCATGCCAGTCCCCTGAAGCAGTGAGTTGTGAAGTGATGATGTCACACAAAGAACTTCCTCCTCTCACCCTCCAGCTGAGGGGTGTTCCCCGTTGCCCCCTGGCAATGTCCCCCGCCCTTCCAACGTCCCCCTGTAATCTTGGCATGAGCACCACATGGACGGCTGGCAAACTATGAAGAGCCTCTGCAGAGACTTCCACCATGAGAGAAAGAGCCTTCTCAAAACCCAAACTACTGTATAAAAGTGGCAATGTAATAATAATAAATATTAATACATGGAACTGATATAGCGCTTTCAAGGACCCAAAGTCATTTAAATGTAATAAAATCTCTGAAGTTAACAAGGTGTGTAAGAGACTGAGGTTTTCTGGTCTTCAACCTCTCCATGTGTGATGACTGTGATTAAGGACTACTAGAGAAGTAGCACATGCAAGAGAAGTGGGGCCAGATTTAATGGACAAGTGGACAGAAGGAGAGATGCATGACAGAGGATGGATGCAGTGCCACAGAGGGTTATTAGCGTATATCTCTGTGGATGTCTTGTGAAAGAAAGCTAACGTGAAGCAGCTGTTTTCACTCATGTTCATTTACACATGGGAGAACTAACGGCTGCTATAAACTCCCAGAGGAAATTCAGTTAACTCCATCCTGCTGCTCTCTTTTCTTAATCAACAACCCTTGCAAGCAAGGCCTGGCGAGATGCTGAGCTACCAGCTGTGTGTGTGTGTGTGTGTGTGTGTGTGTGTGTGTGTGTGTGTGTGTGTGTGTGTGTGTGTGTGTGTGTGTGTGTGTGTGTGTGTGTGTGTGTGTGTGTGTGTGTGTGTGTGTGTGTGTGTGTGTGTGTGTGTGTGTGTGTGTCTGAGTACATGTGCGTGTGTGTATCTGTGTGTGGGTGGGTAAGGTACAATCTTCAAAACATTTTTTTTTTAACTAACGTGGTCATAATTCCGAGCAGACCTTGTTCACTAGAGCACACATTTCCCCAAGGTTCAGTAAGAGAAAAGTATCCCACCTGTCTCATAAAACTGTGCCTGTGATTAGAGACACTATTTAACTTGGGCTGGGGAATAACGTTCAGGGCGGCAGGTAGTCTAGCGGTTAAGAGCATTGGATCAGTAACCGAAAGGTCACTGTTTCGAATGCCCGAGCCAACTAGGTGAAAAATCTGTCGATGTTCCCTTGAGCAAAGCACCTAACCCTAGTTGCTCTGGATAAGAGCGTATGATAAATGACTAAAATATAAATATATCAGCCACCAGGTACTAGCACCAGGCCTTATGACATCATCAAAGTCATACAATTGACCTCCATCTGAGAGAAAAACTGATGATCCTTTTCGTATCATTCTGCCTTCGCATTAAAATTTGCAAAAACAAACATTTGAAATGTATTGATGGCATATGTGAAACATTTTCAGATTTCAGAGAGCATGAAGGCTCAAATGTTGGGCCTCTCTTAGATGTATTGGGTAATGGTACACTACATGTCCTCATCTTGGCACACTCCTCCTACGAACTAACACAAAGACGTAGTAGAGCGACCAACACCCATGAGCAAATCCATGGTCATAATTCAGTTTGTCTTCCCAGACAGTTGGTATCAAAACCAAAGCCTTAAAACTTCTTATGGCTGCGAAAGCACAGCGAAAGCACCACAAACGATTATGTTAGGTCACCACCAAATCACAGAAAAACACAGCCATTTTTCCAGCCAAAGACAGGAGTCACAAAAAGCAGAAATAGAGATAAAATTAATCACTAACCTTTGATGATCTTCATCAGATGACACTCATAGGACTTCATGTTACACAATACATGTTTGTTTTGTTCGGTAAAGTTCATATTCATATCAAAAAATCTCAGTATACATTGGGGCGTTATGTTCAGTAGTTCCAAAAACATCCGGTGATTTTGCAGAGAGCCACATCAATTTCCAGAAATACTCATAATAAACGTTGATCAAAGATACAAGTGTTATACATGGAATTTTAGATACATTTTTTTTAAAGCTTTACGGAAAAAGCAAACCATGCAATAATCTGAGTACGGCGCTCAGAGCCCAATCAAGACAAAAAGATATCCGCCATATTGTGCAGTCAACAGAAGTCAGAAATAACATTATAAACATTCACTTACCTTTGATGATCTTCATCAGAATGCACTCCCAGGAATCCCAGTTCCACAATAAATGTTTGTTTTGTTCGAAAATGTCCATCATTTATGTCCAAATAGCTACTTTTGTTAGCGCGTTTGGTAAACAAATCAAAAATCACGAAGCGCTTCACTAGTTGTAGACAAAATGTCAAACAGTTCCGTTACAGTCCGTAGAAACATGTCAAATGATGTATAGAATCAATCTTTAGGATGTTTTTAACATAAATCTTCAATAATGTTCCAACCGGAGAATTCCTTTGTTTTCAGAAAAGCAAATGGAACGGGAGCTACCTCTCATGTGAATGCGCGTGACCAGCTCGTGGCTGCTGGCAGACCTCTGACTCATTCCCCTCTCATTCAGCCCCCCTTCACAGTAGAAGCCTCAAACAAGTTTCTAAAGACGGTTGACATCTAGTGGAAGCCTTAGGAAGTGCAACATGACCAATATCCCACTGTATCTTCAATAGGGGCTGAGTTGAAAATCGACCAACCTCAGATTTCCCACTTCCTGGTTGGATTTTTCTCAGGTTTTTGCCTGACATATGAGTTCTGTTATACTCACAGACATCATTCAAACTGTTTTAGAAACTTCATTGTGTTTTCTATCCAAATATACTAATAATATGCATATATTAGCAACTGGGACTGAGGAGCAGGCAGTTTACTCTGGGCACCTCTGGGCACCTTATTCATCCAAGCTACTCAATACTGCCCCCAGCCATAAGAAGTTAACCTCATGAGACTATTTTCATCCATAGGTCATTCCCCTTCATCACTTACCCCTCCTTGGGGGGTTTCCAGTTACAGTCTTCATGATTAGGACGCTCACTTCAGTTGCTCTCTGAATCAGTCCTGTGGTTTTTAAGGACCATGGTTTGTAAGGACCTCCAGAGGCCACCTGCTGTCTGTCTTTGTGTCCAGACAGGTTGCACTGTGTAGTCACAATCAACCCTGACTTTCATAACCACTTCTCTTCACTCTGCTTCAAGTATTGGTTACTGTAATCTGCTATTGGTGTCTGACACTCAGTATTTAATATGGTGCTTGAGAAATATTCATGATCAGGAAAGAATTGTGTAGTCTTATGTTTTGTTTTGTATAAGCAAATTGTGTGTTCCTGTCCTGGTGATCCGAGGAGGTAAAAGAAGGGCCAAGAGAGGACTCTTTGGGTGCCATGGTAACACACAGGAAGTGAGGAGCAACATAACAGAGGCCAACAAGCCTGACAACACTGACAGAATGAAAACAGTGATGTCACACACTTCCTAATCGAATCCCCTGGGATTTATAAACGTATTAACCTTAATCAAAACTATTGGTTGACTGTACAGAATGTCCGATATATTTGCATTTTACAGTAAGTATGGTTCTAAGAGTAACTTCATTACACCTAATTTGCATGAGCAAAAGGAAAACGTATTATTTGAAACTCTACAGTTGACAACCTAAGCCTAAGATTTCTGTTAGACAACATTTCTTTTGAAAACTGTTTATTCAGTTTAACACACATAATAAGACAACACAATAAACAATATAAATAATATTCTCAACTAGAAAAAAATTATTATAATAATAACTAAAAATACTGTACTTTTAAATTTAAACACACTGGGCAGAAGGGTAGAAAGGTTAAAGGGCAAGTTGTAGTTAATACAGGAACAGAGCGGTCACCTCACCATTGTTCCTGTAAACAGACGAGGGATAGGGGTGGAGAAATGTAACCACTCACACTCACAGACAGTCATGGCCACAGACTGACCGTCCATAGGACCAAAAATATAGTTTACAATGCTTTTTTATTTAAAAAAATACAACGTAAGAGTAAAGAGAATAAAAAACTGGGCAAAACAAGCTCACATTTTAGGCTCTGACAGGGCAAGAGGAATAAGACAAGTCACATTCACTAAGACTCAATATGCACACCAACAACCTCAATGTCATCAGAAAAAAAAACACAAAGCAATACTCCTCCAACCAGTAAATCACAGGGGTGTCAAATAAAGACTTATTTTTGTTTTAATAAGAATGCCATCAGAGGGCGGACTGTTGAAAGTAAGACCGGAATGGAGCCCAAGCACCATAAAACAGTTTGGAGTTCCCACGCGTATTGAATCATTTCAAAGAGCACAGCACATCTCCCACCCAATATTTATAAGATGGAGGAACTGCCATCTTTCAGTTCTGGAGTTTTAGCCGTTGTATAAGCAACAGTGTCCAACTGAATTCTTGACAGCGGGGTACCTATGGGCAGCAGGGTACCTAAAGGTTTTCTACCAATCCGTGGTACCTTGCCATCCCAAATAAAATACATCAACATTTGATCCAGTGAATTAAAAAAAGATTTTGGAATAAAAATGGGTAAACATTGAAATAAATATATATATTTTGGGCAACACATTCATTTTAATGACATTAACCCTTCCAATAAGAGAAAGAGGTAGAAAAAGTGTCCGACAGAGAAACAATGTTTTCCTTAAACAAATCTGAATATTTCCTTTAACTCCCAAGTAGGTGAATTGATCCCGAACAATCCTAAACTGAAAGCTTGTAAAAGAGCACTTTAAAGCAGCCTGAATTACAGGAAAAATCTCACTCTTGCCTAGATTCAGCTTGTACCCTGAGAGTGATAAGGCATGTGGTCAGGGTCTCAGGGTTGGAGATAAACAAAAGGAAGAGTCCGCATATAGCGAAACTTTCTGTTCTAAGCCCGTCATGAGTATACCTGGAATAGCATCACCAAATCAAATCAAATCTTATTGGTCACATACACATGGTTAGCAGATGTTATTGCGAGTGTAGCGAAATACTTGTGCTTCTAGTTTCCACAGTGCAGCAATGTCTAACAAGTAATCTAACAATTCCACAACAACTACCTAATACACACAAATCTAAGTAAAGGAATGGAATAAGAATATATAAATATAAATATATGGATGAGCAATGACAGCGCGGCAAAGGCAAGATAGAATAGATGGTATAGAATACAGTATAAACATATGAGATGAGAAATGCAAGATATGTAAACATTATTAAAGTGGCATTATTAAAGTGACTAGGGATCCATTTGTTAAAGTGGCCAATGATTTCAAGTCTGTATGTAGGCAGCAGCCTGTCAGTGTTAGTGATGTCTGTTTAACAGTCTGATGGCCTTGAGATAGAAGCTGTGTTGATGCACCTGTACTGACCTCACCTTCTGGATGGTAGCGGGGTGAACAGGCAGTGGCTCGGGTGGTTGTTTCCCTTGATGATCTTTTTGGCCTTCCTGTGACATCGGGTGCTGTAGGTGTCCTGGAGAGCAGGTAGTTTGCCCCCAGTGAAGCGTTGTGCAGACCGCACCACCCTCTGGAGAGCCCTGTGGTTGTGGGCGGTGCAGTTTCTGTATCAGGCGGTGATACAGCACGACAGGATGCACTCAATTGAGCATCTGTAAAAGTTTGTGAGGGTTTTAGGTGACAAGCAACATTATTCAGCCTTCTGAGGTTGAAGAGGCGCTATTGCGCCTTCTTCACCACACTGTCTGTGTGGGTGGACCATTTCAGTTTGTCCGTGATGTGTACGCCGAGGAACTTAAAACTTTACACCTTCTCCACTGCTGTCCCATCGATGTGGATAAATCTGTGCTCCCTCTGCTGTTTCCTGAAGTCCACGATCATCTCCTTTGTTTTGTTGACATTGAGTGAGAGGTTTTCCTGACACCACACTCCGAGTGCCCTCACCTCCTCCCTGTAGGCTGTCTCGTTGTTGTTGGTAATCAAGCCTACCACTGTTGTGTCGTCTGCAAACTTGATGATTGAGTTAGAGGCGTGCATGGTCACACAGTTATGGGTACAGGACGGGGCTGAGCACGCACCCTTGTGGTGCCCCAGTGTTGAGGATCAGCAAAGTGGAGATGTTGTTTCCTACCTTCACCACCTGGGGGCGGCCCATCAGGAAGTCCAGGACCCAATTGCACAGGGTGGGGTTGAGACCCATGGCCTTTAGCTTAATGATGAGCTTGGAGGGTACTTTGGTGTTGGATGCTGAGCTATAGTCAATGAACAGCATTCTTACATAGGTATTCCTCTTGTCCAGATGGGATAAGGCAGTGTGCAGCGTTATGGTGATTGCATCATCTGTGGAACTATTGGGGCGGTAAGCAAATTGAAGTGGGTCTAGTGTGACAGGTAAGGTGATATGATCCTTGACTAGCCTCTCAAAGCACTTCATAATGACAGAAGTGAGTGCTACGGGGTGATAGTCATTAAGTTCAGTTACCTTTGCCTTCTTGGGTACAGCAGTCTGGGATAGGTAGAGATTGAATATGTCCGTAAACACACCAGCCAGATGGTCTGTGCATGCTCTCAGGATGTGGCTAGGGATGCTGTCTGGGCCAGCAGCTTTGCGAGGATTAACACGTTTAAATGTCTTACTCATGTCGGCCATGAAGAAGGAGAGCCCACAGTCCTTGATAGCGGGCCGAGGCGGTGGCACAGTATTATCCTCGACGTGGGCAAGGAAGGTGTTTAGTTTGTCTGGAAGCAAGGTGTCCGTGACGTAGCTGGTTTTCTTTTTGTATTCCGTGATTTTCTGTAGACCCTGCCACATGCGTCTCATGTCTGAGCCGTTGAATTGCGACTCCACTTTGTCTCTATACTGACATTTCTCTTCTTTGATTGCCTTGCAGAGGGAATAACTACACTGTTTGCAATCGGCCATAATCCCAGTCACATTTCCATGGTTAAATGCAGTGGTTCAGTGGTTCGCGATTGCCGCCATCTAACGATGGTTTCTGGTTAGGGTAGGTTTTAATAGTCACAGTGAGAACAACATCTCCTATGCACTTCCTTATAAACTCACTCATCGAATCAGCGTACACGTCGATATTATTCTCTGAGGCTACCCGGAACATGTCCCAGTCCGCGTGATCAAAACAATCTTGAAGCGCGGATTCCGATTGGTCAGACCAGCATTGAATAGCTCTTAACACGGGTGCATCCTGTTTGAGTTTCTGCCTATAGGAAGGGAGGAGCAAAATGGAGTCATGGTCAGATTTGCCAAAAGGAAGGTGGGGGAGGGCCTTGTATGCATCACAGAAGATAGAGTAACAGTGGCCCAGAGTTTTGCCAGCACGAGTACTAGAGTCAATATGCTGATAGAATTTAGGTAGGCATGTTCTCAAATTTGCTTTGTTAAAATGGATAAAGATTCTATATTTCCCTCGCATTGGTTCGGTATGGACTAATAACTTGTCCTCTGACTATTTTCCTTTGCACTGCGGATCCAGACAGGGTTGTCCACTCTCAACCTTGTTGTTTGCTTTGGCAATCGAACCCATTAGAGCGCAGTGCGACGGCGAAGGGCTCTTTTGTCAAAGCAAACAACAAGGGGGAGAGTGGAAAACCCTGTATGGATCCCCGGTGCAAAGGGAAATAGTTGTTAGTCCATACCGAAGTCATGGGAGAGAAATAAAGAATCTTTATCCACGCAATGAATTTGGGACCAAAGCCAAATTTATAAAGGGCGGCTGTTAGGTAGTCCCATTGTTAGGTAGTCCCAGCAAGACCAACACCTCTGGGTCCCCCGATGCTGGGGAGTACAGTATATTCATAAGGCATCTAATATTGAAAAACAAATGCCTATTTTTCATAAAGCCAGTCTGGTCAGAGTGTATTATTTGGTGCAGCGAGCCTTCCATATGGATGTCTAAGAGCTTGGCTTGGATTTTGTAATCACAGTTTAAAAGTGAGATTGGGCAATAAGAACCACATTCCAGGGGTCCTTGTTTTTCTGTAATAGTCATGAAATTGAAGCCTGATAAAGACTAGGTGGTAGCTTTGATGTGTTAAGAAACTCTGCAAATAATCAAGACAGGAATGGGCAAAGACTGAAAAACGTTCTGTAAAATTTGTTTGGAAAACCGTCCGGATCTGGTGATTTACCACTTTTTATTGTAGACACTGCAGTTGCAATCTCCTCAGGTGTAAATTTGTCTTCTAAACCGTCATGGAGTCTGTATCAATTGAAGGTATATTCAGACCATCAATTAATTAATGAATCAACAAAGGGTCTTGAGGAGATTCAGAGGTGTATAGCGCAGAGTAAAATTGTTTGAATTGATAATTGATCTCTTTATGTATAACTGTGGTAGCACCAGACAGGTTCCTTATTTGTGGGATTAAACGTGAGGCCTCAGATTTACGGATCTGATGTGCAAGGAGTTTACTGGCCTTGTTGCCTTGCTCATACACTCTGTATCGAGCTCGTAAGAGTAATTGTTCAGCTTGTCTGAAAGAGAGGTCGTCATATTCAGATTGGAGTAGCTGGCGTTCTTTATATAGATCAGAGGAAGGATATGTAGCATACTTCTCATCCAATGTAGCTATGGCTTTGTTCAGGTCTCGAAGACGCTGAGAGCGAGCTTTGATTTTGTTAGCTGTATAATAAATAATTTGTACATGTAGGTATGCTTTGAGGGACTCCCATATGGAAGAGCAGGACATACCTGGAGTTGAATTCATTTCTAGGAATAACATGGTTTCAGAATAAATTAAATTGACAAACTACTTATCTGAGAGTAAAATGGAGATAAGATGCCATTGATAACACATAGGAAGGTGCTGGGGAAACTCTAGCTCAAGCACTAATGGTGAATGGTCAGAAATAACAATACTCTCATAAGTACACCTCCGAAGGTTAGGCAGAAATTTTTGGTCCAAAAATAAGTAATCAGTGCGGGAGTATGTTTGATGAACATGAGAAAAAAGGAATACTGTCTTTCTGTAGGGTGTAGGAAACACCAGGCCTCGCACATAGCATATTTCTGAAGAAAATATTGAATAAGAAGGGCCATTTAGATGAGCCTGTAGTTTTTTGTGAGGACTTGTCAAATACTGGGGATATTGTACAGTTGAAATCCCCCCCTAAAATCAACGAATGGGAATCTAAATTGGGTATAGCAGATAAAAAGGTAGAAATGAAACTTGTGTCATCCCAATTTGGAGCATAAACACTAGCCAAACAAGAGGGGTAGAGAACAGTTTACCAGTTACTATGACGCATCGTCCCTTAGGATCAGCAATAACCTCAGAAGCTACAAAGGGAGTAGATTTATCAACCAAAATGGCAGCACCTCTTGATTTACTACGAAAGTGAAACAGTTGACCAACCCAGTCCCTGCAAATCCTAAGGTACTCACTAGTCCTCAAGTGAGTCTCTTATAGAAATGCTAAATTTGCGTTCAGTCTTTAAATGTGTCAGCACCCTCTTACGTTTCACAGGGTTGTTAGCCCCTTTGATGTTCCACGAAATGTACTTGATGGAATTATTTTGGCCATCCTGAGCACTCCCGTTGTACAACCCTGCCATTAGAGCACAAAGTGGAAAAGCAATGAATACCCAAAAACCCCTGGATTACTCTCAGAGTAATAATGTATGGTGTAAAATACTTAAAAAGTAGGGGGAAATAAATTACTATCCACAGTTAGCAAGCAACAGTTAGACAACATTTCTTTGGTAATGTGATTTGATTGTATCAGAGATTCAGGTGGTCTCTCAGTCCGTAAGAGTAAAACAATAACCCACAAAAGTAAAACAATAAAAGCTAAATCGGGGGAAACCGGGAATGTTGTCAAACACATTTGAATGGGAACTATAAGGGCCCTTATGGACTATTATGCTGCCAGTGACGCATCCTGCATACGATTACCATTAATGTGGTAATCGTATGCAGGATGCACTGAGTTTGTGTTTGTGTGTAATTGTGTATTGTGTGTGTGTGTGTGTGTGTGTGTGTGTGTGTGTGTGTGTGTGTGTGTGTGTGTGTGTGTGTGTGTGTGTGTGTGTGTGTGTGTGTGTGTGTGAGTGCCTTTTCAGCCTGTGTGTGTTTGAATTAGCATGCCATTGTGCCTGTGTTTGCCACTGTTACATGGGGACAATGGTGTGAAGGGGGTAATATGGGGTGATTTTGACACACACTGGGAGGGGAGAGAGGGAGTGATGCGGATTCTAATAGAGAGAGGACAGGGGCTGAGAAGAGATGCTGCCAGTCTGCACGTAGGCCCCTGTCTCTCTGCCTGTCAACTGTTCCAGAGGAGGGGGGCGAGGGGTAGTGGGTGCAGGGGAAACAGGGTTCTGGTTGGCACAGCTCTCTGCTCCCTGGTCTGATCTCATAGTTCCACTTCAGAATTTTCCGTAATAGGATTCAGTGTGGTTACGGGGTTAATTCTGTGTGGTTACAGGGTTAAAACAGAAACAACTCAATGGGTTAAGTTGAGATATTATTTCCGAGTGGTTAAGGCTATGGTTTGGGGAAGGCAAAAAACAAAAAAACAATGCACTGTTTTCATTAAGAATCATCAAGTACTCTCCCTGCTTGCTAGAGAATTGTGAAATGCCGTGGCGCAGTGGCCCTCAGGACCTTTTTAAATGTCTGAAATCGACGGCTCTTTCTTGTGACCAGCCTACAGCTCTCATGGGGTGAAGTCTTACGTCGCTGGCACACAGAAGCCAGTCCAGATCACGTCACAGGAGGAGCATGAAAGCTGATTGTTGATATTTTCATCTTCAATTTGAGTCGAGCTGAATTTGAGTTGATGAGAAAGGGACTCAAAAGGGATTTTCTGGTCTAGGAAGTGCATCTTTCACTTGGCCTAAAGGCTATTTCTACCTCATTTTACAAAAAGGGAGGCTTTCAGGAGTGATCCAAGCAATCGCATCAACTTGATTTCCATGCACACTGTCAATTTAACCAAAGCACATCATTGAGTAATTAGTGCAGTGAGATGCAAATAAAAAATAAAATAAAAGTTCCTAGGTCCGAAGCACCTGTCTTAGTCTACAGGGTTTGTTTGAGTTGACCATCAGACATCATCCTTGTAGCAGATGGAGTTAGGTTGGAGTTACGATCAGACCAAATAGCTACTTACATGTCCCAAACATGTTCCTACATGTCCCAAACATATCCTAACATGCCACAAATATATTGTTACATGTTGTTACATGTCCTAACACTGTTAGTCCAAGCAGGGCAGGGCGAGACAGGGCGAGGCAAGACCCTAACCTCACGCATTCCCCGTCCCTTCTCACTGTGACATTAGAACCAATATACTCACATTGTTCCTCTCACTCACATTGAAATATCAGGGCCCCTCTTTTCATAAGACAGAAATGTCATCCAATTTCTCCTCTACCCCCAGTCGTGGGCCCTGTTTGTCCAGCTCCATGTTTCAGTTGAATATCAGAGCGTGAGAATAGCGTGAGAGGATGGCCAGACACTTTAAACCACGTTTTGGGGGATTCTTTCAGGAAATGTGACTGCTAATGTGCGTAAAAAGAGGGAGCGGGCATGGGAACAATGCATGCTTTGTCACAGGGGCTACAGTAATCTACTTTTTTCATTGATGCAAAGATTAGAAAAGCAGCCTATTTGCATTTCATTGAACAGTGGCCTCACTCTATTGTCATAGTCTATTAATAAAACATGTAAATGTTTTACTACCCCTTTACTATCCCCCATTCAGGTCAACATTGACAAGTCCCACTTGTTCATTCTTTAGCTGTCTTATTCTTTCTGAAACTTCCCGCACTCAAAGTGAAACAGACCGTATTTTGGACATTGTAGATTTGATTCTCAAATTCCAAAGAGGGGGAGACATAAAACAATCAAAATATCAATACACCATACAAACATTTCTGATCGCATGTGAGAGAGAAATCAACCCATGATGTTTTCAAAGAGAGCTGATGTCTCCTTCAAGGTTTTTGTTTGAAGGCATTGTGTTGTTCTGCAGAAGGTGAGGTGATCCTGCCCTTCAACAAGTCTGGGTTTCACTACGAGTGTCAGAAATCAAAGGGGTGTTGTGGACTGGGGGCCAGGGGGCCACAGCCCAGTAATGTACAGGACAGATTTACAAGCAGAGAGGTGACCTCATTGGCTGCTTTCTATGTAAATGTGTTCTCAAAAAGAGAGTGAAAGAGTGCTCAAATTAATCCTAAACTATAAAAGTCCCCCTTTTTTGGGTCGATTGAGTTGTGACCAACTCGTTGGTTTTGTTCCATTTTAGGATAGGGACGTCACAACTCTGGAGGCGAGACATGCCCACTGTAGCCTTTGGTCAGAGGTCAATGTATGGGTGAACTGTTATACAATTATTATTATTACCCCTATTAATACCCCTGTGATATAGAGGGACTCATTTGGAGAACATTTGGAGAATATTATATATTGTATAGCCAGTGCTTAATTTGAGACGGATCCTGTACCTCTCAGATTTGACTTTGTTGTTCCGGGCACCTATTTTCCCCAGATCCGGTACCACTCGCGGCATGATTTATTAATTATTTCTCTGTTTGCACTGTAGACAATCTAATAAAAGCGATCAGCATTAAATTGAGTTGCCTCCTTGTGATTTCTCCCGCCCCCCAGAAAGACCATCATGTAAACGCGCGGTGATCCTTCTGTGTAATCATCCTGTCCTGCCACACTGATTCCAGACCAGCTCTCTTATTTGTACATAGAGGTTATGGGGAGGGCCAGTGGGGTAAGTACTGATCTTGACACAGGTCTTGATAGTGGTGGTCAGCTAGTGAAGAGGTCCCTAAGTAATCATGTCACATAGCCTAGTCTAGTCATCTCCCTACTGAATTGAATCGTGAGGGAAAGCCAAATAAAAAATGGATAAGAAAAGGCAATTGAGTTTGTCATTTTTCAAGTCCAAAAATCCAGAGAAAGATGGTGTCAAACGCAGAACGAGCCAGAGTGAGAGGAGTGAGGGGCAAACTGTTCCTGATGGCAATGCCTTAGCAAGCAGCACTGCTAATCCTGCCAGTTCAGCATCACCACCGGCACTTCCTCTAGCTAGTAGGCCTACTAGCGAATCAGACACAGTGGAAAAGGGAGATGGGGAGCTGGGAGGGGGGGGGGCAGTGCATCCACCGACGAAGTGCTCAGAGCAGGTGTAATTTGCAGTTCAAGAACAAGCAAACATATAACCCCTGGCTTGTCATTCAGAATTCAAAGTTGGGCTGAAATTACTGGAGAAATTACTGGAGGGATTTAACTAGAGTGGGTGGAATGTATAGTAAATTAACATATTGTGCATCCGACGTTAAAAAAAACTACAAAGGGCCTCAGGTTTTTGAACATTCTGAACCAAGGTGTATTGGGTGGCAGAAAGCCTTGTATACAAGGCTAAAGAGGACATCCAGGTTAACACTTAAAATGAAAAAAAATAGAGTCTTCAGAACAGCCTTAGAAGGAGGCTAAACATCACAGCCACTGTAAGGGGTGCGTAATCAGTGGCAGGGAAGTCAGACGCAGGAGAGCAGAACTTGGTAATAGCCGGAGCAGTTTAATAGCAAAACCCACGGCATAAAAATAACAAGAATAATTGGATACAAAAACCCGTTGCACACCAAACAACACGTGCACAAGCACTTACAATAAACAATCCCACACAAAGACATGGGGGGAACAGAGGGTTAAATACACAACAAATGATTGAGGGAATTGAAACCAGGTGTGAGGAAAACAAGACAAAGCACATGGAAAATGAAAGGTGGATCGATGATGGCTAGAAGACCGGCGACGCCAAGCGCCGCCCGAACAAGGAGAGGACCCGACTTCGGCGGAAGTCGTGACAGCGGTCATGGCTTTGAGCAAGAAGTTGACTTTCAGGAGTTAAATGGACTTGCCATGGGGAGAGTCATTGCGGGAGATTTTGAAAACTAAGTTAGGATGTATTTTTTTCCTTTACAAACTTGTTTTGTGCTGTGAAGGTAATCTGAATATAGGCTTCATATTATCACATAGGCAGGAGGCCAATATATTCTCATATGTGTGTTCTGCTGTAGCCTACATTGATTTATTTTATTTTAAGTTATATTCCGATATTGTGATATTTGTTCTACTGCTACATTGATGTCTTGACAATTATATGATATTCAGGTCTTGTAAGCCCCACCGCTGAGTATGTGTGCATATAGCGGGTGTTCTTCAGTGTCGTCTCAAAATAATGCTCTACATTGATGTCTTGAAAATTAGACTATAAGAAATTCGTACTTGTGTAAGTCCCACAGCTATACTCAAGTATGTGGGCATACTGCAGTGACGTCTAAAATGCTTTGAATTAATTAGCACCTTAGAGAGGGCTGTCAGTTTCACCAAAATAGATAGTAGGCTACTTGCCTGCTATGTTGTGTTTGACACTTTTTTTCTCAATTTGTTCCGGTACCTCAGAGCAAACTTAATGGTGTTGGAGTCGTGCATGGCCGTGCAGTCATGAGTGAACAGGGAGTACAGGAGGGGACTGAGCACGCACCCCTGAGGGGCCCACATGTTGAGGATCAGCGTTGCGGATGAGTTGTTACCTACCCTTACCACCTGGGGGCGACCCGTCAGGAAGTCCAGGATCCAGTTGCAGAGGGAGGTGTTTTGTCCCAGGGTCCTTAGCTTAGTGATGAGCTTTGAGGGCACTATGGTGTTGAACGCTGAGCTGCAATCAATAGCATTCTCACATAGGTGTTCATTTTGTCCTGGTGTTAAAGGGCAGTGTGGAGTGCAATAGAGATTGCATCATCTATGGATCTGCAGGTGCAGTATGCAAATTGGAGTGGGTCTAGGGTTTGTGGGATAATGGTGTGGATGTGAGCAATGACCAGCCTTTCAAAGCATTTCATGGCTACAGACATGAGTGCTAGGCAGGTTACCTAAGTGTTCTTGGGCACAGGACTATTGTCACGCTTTTTCTAAAGTAGAACCCAGAAGCAGACCAGGACAAGGAGAGTAGGACGAAGGTGAGTATTTATTTACAAGTTTAAATGTAGAGGTAGAAAGATCCAGGTGGCGGAGCGGGCAGCGGAGGTGAGTTGATGGGAGTGAATAGGCAGATCCAAGGGAGTAACAGAAGCCACCGACGACCAGGCAGGAATGGGGTGAGTGTTCCGGGTGAATTACTGTAGACAGAACAAACGGAGGTAAGTTCAAGGCAAGCAAGACGTACAAAACAACAAAACAAACTCTAACAAACTGGAGGCTGATACGCTGGCACAACATACTGTTCATGGCTAACGATCCGGCAGGGAATGGATGTCAGGTCAGCGCTTATGAAGTGGAGGGGTGATGATCAGGACCAGGTGTGCAGATAGCTGATGGGATACAGGTGCGGGTACTCAGAGATCTTCCAACTAGCTACGTCGCCCGGCAACCAGACAGGGTGCGTTCCAGGACACCGGAAAAAACACTCCAGGACAGAACACAGGCAAAAACAGACTCAGGAAGCGGGATTCGTGACAACTATGGTGGTCTGCTTGAAACATGTTGGTATTACAGACTCAGACAGGGAGAGGTCAAAAATGTCAGTGAAGATACTTGCCAGTTGGTCAGCATATGCTCGGAGTGCACGTCCTGGTAATCCGTCTGGCCCTGCTGCCTTGTGAATGTTGACCTGTTTAAAGGTCTTACTCACATGTGTTGTGGAGAGCGTGATCACGCAGTTTTCCGGAACAGCTGATGCTCTCATGCATGTTTCACTGTTACTTGCCTCGAAGCGAGCATAGCAGTTAGTTAGCTCGTCTGAAAGGCTTGTGTCACTGGGCATCTCTCGGTTGTGCTTCCTTTTGTAGTCTGTAATAGTTTGCATGCCCTGCCACATCTGGCAAGCGTCGGAGCCGGTGTAGTACGATTTGATTTTAGTCGTGTGTTGATGCTTTGCCTATTTGATAATTTGTTGAAGGGCATAGCGGGATTTCTTATAAGCTTCCAGGTTAGAGTCCTGCTCCTTGAAAGCGGCAGCTCTACCATTTAGCACAGCGCGAATGTTACCTGTAATCCATGGCTTCTGGTTGGGGTATGTACGTATGTACAGTCACTGTGAGGACGACGTCCTCGATGCAATTATTGATAAAGCCCATGACTGATGTGGTGTACTCCTCAATGCCATCGGAAGAATCTCAGAACATATTCCAGTCTGTGCTAGCAAAACAGTCCTGTAGTTTAGCATCTGCTTCATCTGACCACTTTTTTATGGACCGAGTCACTGGTGCTTCCTGCTTTAATTTTTGCTTGTAAGCAGGATTCAGGAGATAGAATTTTGGTCAGATTTGCCAAATGGAGGGCGAGGGAGAGCTTTGTATGCTTCTCTGTGTGTGGAGTAAAGCTGGTCTAGAAATGTTTTCCCTCTGGTTGCACATTTAACATGCTGATAGAAATGAGGTAAAAATGATTTAAGTTTCCCTGCATTAAAGTCCCCGGCCACTAGGAGCACCGCCTCTGGATGAGCGTTCTCCTGTTTGCTTATGGCGGTATACAGCTCATTGAGTGAAGTTTTAGTGCCAGCATCGGTCTGTGGTGGTATGTACATAGCTACAAAAAATACAGAGGAAAACTCTCCAGGTAGTTCTTCAGCTTATCATACTCTACCTCAGGTGAGCAAAACCTCGAGACTTCCTTAGATATCTTGCACCAGCTGTTGTTTACATAAATGCATAGGCCCCCGCCCTGTGTCTTACCAGAGGCTGCTGTTCTGTCCTGCCGATAGTGTATAACCCGCCAGCTGTATGTTCTTAATGTCGTCGTTCAGCCACGACTCAGTGAAACATACGATATTACAGTTTTTGATGTCCCGTTCATAGGATAAACGTGCTTTCAGTTCGTCCCATTTATTTTCCATCAATTGAAAGTTAGCTAGCAGGAAGGAAGGCAAGGGCAGATTAGCCACTCGTTGCCTGATCCTCATAAGGCACCCTGATCTCTTTCCGCAAAATCTCTGTTTCCTTTTCCAACGAATGAGGGGGATCTGGGCCTGGTTGGGTGTCTGTATTATATCCCTACTGTCCGACTCATTGAAGAAGAACTCTTAATCCAGTTTGAGATGAGCAATCGCAGTTCTGATGTCCAGAAGCTATTTTCCGTCATAAAAAACGGTAGCAGCAACATTATGTGCAAAATAAGTTACAAACAACGCAAAAAAAACTAACAAAATAGCATGGTTGGTTAAGAGCCGATAAGACCATCACTGTTTCCCATGGCTCTCCCTGTCTTTGTTGTCTGTGCACCCATGTCTAGACCAACTCTGACTTCTGTTGTGTTTGAGCAGCCTTTTTCTAATGTAAAACTATCCCCAGAGAATTTTAGGGGAGGAATTTGTCAAGAAGCTACAAGATCCAGAAGAAAACATAGGAAAGGAGGAATGTTCAGTATAAGACAAGATGACTCCCTCAAACTACCAAGAGCAGAAAACTCTCACAGCATGGAACCTCTCAAACATGTCCTCTGAGTAGTTTGGGTGATTTAGTGAACTAGCTAACTCATTAACCCACTGAGCTCAAAACCCCATCACCACCCTGGCCCTCCCCATCCCATCTCTCTTTCTGCAAGGCTTAATTTCTATTCCCCCGAAGTACCACAACCTCCCTTTCTTCCCTTCTGCATGGCTATCGACTTCCATCACTCCAGACATTCTTCCACAGCACCGTTTGAAAGGATTTGGTCAAAATACCCGCCCCTGCATTTAAAATAGATTGTGTTGGCTGTCTGGGGAAGGCAGGTAAATGTGTCCATTAGAGCCAACCCAGCATCGACAGTAGTGAGCACCGCATACACACAGGGGCCAGATGCCTATCTCCGGGCGATGTGGCCACTGATACAGCTGTTCTCAAAAGTAGGCAAACATTTTTCAAAGAGATTCTGTTGTTGCGCAACCCTCTTCCACTTAAGGCCCAGGCCTCTAGATCCAAGCAGGATTTCAGATCTATGAACTGCATGCACATCTGATGAATGGGACACCCACTACTCATACCAACCCTACGCAATGGAAAAAACACATACTGTACAGAGATATGCAACAATATATACACGGATATGGCCATGTATTCAATTCACTTATGTGTTTTTAGTCTATCATCAGTACTTTCGTGACCTTTCTCCAGGCACCAACAATGTTCAGAAAGCTCCCGTGTTGTACGATTACAACTGGATCGATGAAGCAATGTGCTCATTTACAATTTTGGTAAAAGGCAAATTAGCAAATGCTACATTTTGGACCCATCACTGTAGCCTATTGGTGTCTAAATCATTCCGAGCTGGCAGAATCTTCAGTTAGTCTGGAGTGAATGTGTTTGCCTGGCCAACTTTGCCTGCTTCTCGCTCCCTAAGAATCCGGTAATGATCCATTCGTTTTCTGAATGAAAGATAGAGCTCTGATTACAAAACAAAAGCTTACTGTACTGTGTTTTGTAAGACTGGCTGTTGGAAGACATACTGCACAAACAACAGCTAATAGTTTTAACATAGAGATTAAACCCTTTCCTCCATCGTCAGTATCTCGAGTGGATATCCGGTTTATTTCAGCGGCTATTTTATTTGCATAGGATATTACTCATCTCCCTGTCAGATCACAACAGTTAAGAGCCTATAGACAGAATCCTTTTGTTTCATAGATTTGTGCACATTAGCTGTCTATGAGTCTGTGAATTAGACTTTAGACTGGCCAGTGTTGGAGAGGCTTTTAATGGTAATTTGATGAAATACAATTGAAGATGCCGAGTGTATTGAATATCGAGGCAGCAGAGGGTGGAGTCGCAATTCACACTCTTCTACCGTCCGGAACCAAAGTCTCTCAACACTCATTAAGGAGCGTTTGTGGAAAGCAGGAATCTGAGTGTTTCTTTCTGTGGAGCTGGTGTGTACATTCCGCCACTCTCCCTCTCATCTCTGACCCTTGACCCTGAGCGTGGCAAAGGCAGACATCTTTCCATCAGCTCCATCAACACACAGATGACTGAGACAGAGGTGGCATTGCCTCTACATGTCACAACATGGATATGTAAGTGTGTGTGTGTGTGTGTGTGTGTCTGATGCTTCATTCTCCATTGCACAGATAATAGTCTGTTCACATATAGACACCTGCATACTGCTGTGCAGACACATGTTAAGATGTCCTGCCAATCTATCTAGTTGAATACTCTATTGTATAGAGGCTACCCAATATGTAGGGTAAAAGGTACTGATAACTACAATGGAAAATACATTTTTTACTAGCTAGCAATGAAGTACAGTAGGTTAGAACAACACAAGACAGCTACTTTATGAGTTTACTGAAGCTCTTACAGTACCAGTCATAAGTTTGTACACACTAACTCATTCAAGGGTTTTTCTTCATTTTACTATTTTCTACAATGTAGGATAATAGTGAAGACATCAAAACTATGAAATAACACATATGGAATCATGTATTAACCAAAAAAGTGTTAAACAAATCAAAATATATTTTATATTCATTTGGACTCATCAGACCAAAGGACAAATTTCCACCGGTCTAATGTTAATTTCTCATGTTTCTTGGCCCAAGCAAGTCTCTTCTTATTATTGGTGTCCTTTAGTAGTGATTTTTTTGCAGCAATTCAACCATGAAGGCCTGATTCACGCAGTCTCCTCTGAACAGTTGATCTTGAGATGTGTCTGTTACTTGAATTCTGTGAAGAATTTATTTGGGCTGCAATCTGAGGCTGGTAACTCTAATGAACTTATCCTCTGCAGCAGAGGTAACTCTGGGTCTTAATTTCCTGTCCTCATGAGAGCCAGTTTCTTCACAGCACTTGATGGTTTTTGCGACTGAAATATTCCTGATTGACTGACCTTCATTTATCAAGTCAGTTAAGAACAAATTCTTATTTACAACGACGGCCTACCCCGGCCAAACCCTAACAACGCTGGGCTAATTGTGCGCTGCCCTATGGGACTCCCAATCACGGCCGATTGTGATACAGCCTGGAATCGAACCAGGGTCTGTAGTGACACCTCTAGCACTAAGATGCAGTGCCTTAGACCGCTGCGCCACTCAGGAGCCCAATATGTCTTAAAGTAATGATGGACTGTCATTGCTCTTTGCTTATCTGAGCTGTTATTACCATAACATGGACTTGGTCTTTTACCAAATAGGGCTATCTTCTATATACCACCCTTACCTTGTCACAACACAACTGATTGGCTCAAACGCATTAAGAAGGAAAGAAATTCCACAAATTAACTTTTAACAAGGCACAACTGTTAATTGAAATGCATTCCAGGTGACTACCTCATGAAGCTGGTTGAGAGAATGCCAAGAGTGTGCAAAGCTGTCATCAAGGCAAAGGGTGGTTACTTTGAAGAATCTCAAATATAACATTTATTTTTATTTGTTTAACACTTTTTTGTTTACTGCATGATATGTATTTCATAGTTATGATGTCTTCAGCATTATTCTACAATGTAGAAAATAGTAAAAATAAAGAAAAACCCTTGAATGAGTAGGTGTGTCCAAACTTTTGACTCGTACTGTATATCTTACACACAGAGCCAAGATCTTCACAAGTCAACACCCAGCATCTTGGTGATTGTTCTAACAAAACAAATGCCAATGAAATTTGCTGGAGGCAAATGACAAAAAAAGTTGACGTAATTCAACAGTTTTTTAGTAGACTAATAACTGTGGATAGTGGTTCTATTTTCAGATATAATCTGATTCTCTGTGCTCTGGTGACATCACTCATCATGCGCTCTTCATCCTCATCCAGAGCTCATCCTCGTCATCACTTCTCAAAAGCTATTTCTATTGGGCCTCCCGGGTGGCGCAGTGGTCTAGGGCACTGCATCGCAGTGCTAACTGCGCCACCAGAGTCTCTGGGTTCGCGCCCAGGCTCTGTCGCAGCCGGCCGCGACCGGGAGGTCAGTGGGGCGACGCACAATTGGCATAGCGTCGTCCGGGTTAGGGAGGGTTTGGCCGGTAGGGATATCCTTGTCTCATCGCGCTCCAGCGACTCCTGTGGCGGGCCGGGCGCAGTGCACGCTAACCAAGGGGGCCAGGTACACGGTGTTTCCTCCGACACATTGGTGCGGCTGGCTTCCGGGTTGGAGGCGCGCTGTGTTAAGAAGCAGTGCGGCTTGGTTGGGTTGTGCTTCGGAGGACGCATGGCTTTCGACCTTCGTCTCTCCCGAGCCCGTACGGGAGTTGTAGCGATGAGACAAGATAGTAATTACTAGCGATTGGATACCACGAAAATTGGGGAGAAAATGGGATAAAAAAATAATAATAATAAAATAAAAATAAAAAGCTATTTCTATTTACGATCTTCACCTACCCAACCTACCAGAGACAGTACAGCTTCTCTGAGCCAGTGAGGGTTCTTTGTATCTCAAAACTGTAGCATGAAGTACATCATGTGACAGAAATGACCCTGACACACCTGGATGTAGCAGATTCAACCTAGTTGAAGCTAGCTTAGCATCGTTTTGTGACCTTCCTTGAGACCTGAAGTAATATTACCCCCTGTACCACAACGTTTTTTGTGATATTGCAGGATTATCAATCAGGTGTGTTGTTGTGAGCATCGTATCAAATCCTCCCTGACGCAAAGGTGAGCACTAGATGGGCTCAATTTCCCAACTCCATTCTGCAATGTCCACATCATTACACTGTTGCACAGTGCTTGAAAGAAAGGAGGCAACAAGAAAAAAAAGCTGTTCAGACAGCCTAAATCACAGAACCTTCACTTCAAGGGAGGCTGGATCTGTCTGTTTTGTGTTTCCATGGGTCAGGGTGTGTGTCTCACATTTTAAAGATTGCTGGATATGTCAATGTGTGTAGTCTCGGAGGTTAAAACACATGAAGAAATTATACATTATCCAGAGGTTGAGTGCATAAGTTTTTGTACTTTTTCCCTGTGGGAATCAAACCCACAGGGAAAAATGCACTACCAACTGAGCCACACGGGACTAGAAGATGTATTTCATTGTTTTATTATATGTTGCATTGTATCAAGATTATTACAATGTAATTACATAGCACATAACACAGTTGTTACTCTGGTATAAGGCCTATGTAATACAAAATGTAACCAATTGGGGCCAAACAGTCTTACACTGTTTTTTACTTTGTTTTGTTGTAACATGTCACATGGAGGGGACAAAGAGTCACAGGGACAATGAGGACATCTCACATGAGGGTTGTGTGGAATAGGACACCAGGTGATGACAACGCGTGCTCCTTTCATGCTTCTCTCATCGTCCCTCAGTTATGAACCGTGGCCACACACAAGTAAACAAACACACATGTACACACACAAATACAAATACACACTTGCGCACACACACACTCCCAACCAGGGACAAACACTATCCAGTGGCATTTGCCAATGTTCTAATCTTGTCTGAGGCTATTTTTGTTGTAGCCTCAGACAAACATACCTGATTCAACTCATTGAGGGCCGAATGAATAGTTGACAAGTTGAATCAGGTGTGTTTGTCTGGGGCTACAATTAAAAGGGTGTACTGTTTGGGGTACTTGATGACCGGAGTTGGGAACCACTGTTCTATTCTTCCATTGCTCTGCTACAGCTCATAACCTGGTTATTGTATGTTTGAAGATTTTATTGTGTTTTTCTGTCCGACATTCTTCTATGTGCAGTGGCATGGCCATTGGACAGATTATGTGATAGTCGGAGAGATCAGAGTCCTTAGGCTCTATTATACTCTGATGTGTCTTTCTCACACTATAGTTGTGTGACCACTTCGCTGTATTGCAACACAGTAGAGATAGATAGATAGATGGTGATGACACTAAGCTAAAGCTTGATTCCCTCTATTGTTTATTTGTTCTCATTTAACTCTTCCATTGAGACCTCTGGAGTATTGTCCAAACACAAGCACACACACACAAATACATGCATCACTCTTTTGTCGCAGAGAATTTTCCTGTTGCATCGGGAAATTCAAACGAGCCTCGTGATTCCTTGAAAATGAGCATGTCTCTTTCTTTCCGTGCGGGGGCAGTCGAGTCATTGGGATCACGCCGGCTATCAAAAAAATATTCTCTCTCTCTTGCTCAAACATTAGGCCTACATCCTATTACTGCAACATTCAAATGTACAAAATGTATCTGAAATGCAGCCATACACATCAACAACTGTTGTTTTATATAGCTTGATAACACCAGATAGATATTGATCTCCAGTAGGCACCGAACTACAAGTGTGGAGTGTATCCTAAGGTTACAAATTAACTGTCAAAACTTAATTAAATTGTGGCCTGGGTTGGTTTAGTGGTTGTTAGGGCCGCTACCTTCAGCGTGCACGTATAGGCCTGCTGTGTGTCACGTTCCTGACCTGTTTTCTGTTGTTTTTGTATGTGTTTAGTTGGTCAGGGCGTGAGTTGGGGTGGGCATTCTATGTTATGTTTCTATGTTGGGTTAAATGTGTTGCCTGATATGGTTCTCAATTAGAGGCAGGTGTTTGACGTTTCCTCTGATTGAGAACCATATTAAGGTAGGCTGTTCTCACTGTTTGTTTGTGGGTGATTGTCGCTGTGTCTGTGTTTTGTTGCACCACACGGTACTGTCTCGTTCGTTCATTCGTTTTTCCTGTTCGTGCGTTCTTCGTTATATGTAGTTCTCATGTTCAGGTCAGTCTACGTCGTTTGTTTGTTATTTTGTAAATTATCAAGTGTAGTTCGTGTCAGTGTTCGTCTTGCCTATTAAATTCATTATGTCTACATACCTCGCTGCGTGTTGGTCCGATCCATGCTCCTCCTCATCCGAGGAGGCGGAATATGACGAACGTTACACTGTGTCGACGTGGGTTCGATTCCGGCTTATACACTTCTGGCACAAATATCTAGATCCCCTTGATTTAGTTACACATTTTAAATATAAATCTTGATAAGAAAAGGACCATACCAGACACTTTTGGATATCATAAAATGGAAATTAATAAAATAATAACAGTAACACCAACATTAGTTTCCTTACATACAGTGTCGGGTAAATTGCCACAGTAGATTTGCAGTGGTAAACAAGGAAATACTTTATTTATATTGTACGGAATGCTTGTCAAATAGATCAATCACCCTTAGTCTGTTACAAAAAGGACTTAGTTGTTCTGATGACAATACCAACCAGAGGGTGAACATATCTTTAAAGACTTTGGTTGTAGGCAGGACTAAGGCAGAGAAGAAGAGGCGAAGTGAGAGGGCTCACTCTCACTATGCAGACCTAAGCTTGTCGCCTGCCTTCCTGCATTTAGGACAACGACTCCTATTGTTAGGGCGGAGACATTAGCATTTCGTCATTATACAGCTCTCTGACTAAGGTAACACCGGCATAATTTTAAGGGGCGAGGTAATGAGGTGACCAATAATGGAGATCAATTGAGATCAGCTGTGCGGGTGAATTTAGCGGATATTGATGGTTTAACGAGACATCAGCTGGCACTAATGTAGTGCCGTCGATGATTGCAATAGGCCATTTGTTATTTGATTATATTCCAATAGGCTACATTTAAAATCCAATCAAATTGTATTAGTCACATGCGCCGAATTTAACAGGTGTAGACCTTACAGTGAAATGCTGACTTACGCCCCTAACCAACAATGCAGTTAAAAAAAATACAGATAAGAATAAGAAATAAAGTAACAAGTAATTAAAGAGCAGCAGTAAAATAACAATAGCGAGACTATATACGGGGAGTACCGGTACAGAGTCAATGTGCTGGGGCACTGGTTAGTTGAAGTAATATGTACATTTAGGTAGAGTTATTAAAGTGACTATGCATAGATGATAACAACAGAGAGTAGCAGTGGTGTAAAAGAGTGGGGGGGAAATGCAAATAGTCTAGAGAACAGTCTATGACTAGGGTGGCTGGAGTCTTTGACAATTTTTAG
Source organism: Salvelinus namaycush (assembly GCF_016432855.1). Lineage (NCBI taxonomy): Eukaryota > Metazoa > Chordata > Actinopteri > Salmoniformes > Salmonidae > Salvelinus > Salvelinus namaycush. The sequence continues at coordinate 38,792,750 of NC_052311.1, read as the reverse complement.
GGCCTTCCTCTGACACCACCTGCTATAGAGGTCCTGGATGGCAGGAAGGTTGGCCCCAGTGATGTACTGGGCCATTCGCACTACCCTCTGTAGTGCCTTGCGGTCGGAGGCTGAGCAGTTGCCATACCAGGCAGTGATGCAACCAGTCAGGATGCTCTCAATGGCGCAGCTTGTTGAGAGCTGCGCCATTGCAACCACTTGTTGCAATTTTTAAAATTGCAACCACTTGTTGCAATTTTAGTGTGGCTCTCTTGTTCAGATATTGGTAAGTGGACTGGATGCAGGGCATGAAAGGGATAACGAATCCAGTTGTTTGTGTCATCCGTTTTGGGAAAGTACCTGCGTAATTGCGCACCCAACTCACTCAGGTGCTTCACTATATCATATTTGACATTGTCCATAAGCTTGAGTTCATTTTCACACAAAAAAAATCATACAACGATGGATAGACCTGTGTGTTGTCCTTGTTAATGCAGACAGAGAAAAGCTCCAACTTCTTAATCATAGCCTCAATTTTGTACCGCACATTGAATATAGTTGCGGGGAGTACCTGTAATCCTAGATTCAGATCATTCAGGCAATCTGAATCTAGGATAGGCCAGTCGTGAGAAACTCGTCATCCTGCAAGCGGTCAGACAAGTGAAAATTATGATTTGATAACCTGCGCATTTCTGTATGTTGTAAAAGCGGTACATGGTCGCTGCCCATATCATTGCATAATGCAGAAAATACACAAGAGTTCAGGGGCCTTGCTTTAACAAAGTTAACCATTTTCACTGTAGTGTCCAAAACGTCTTTCAAGCTGTCAGGCATTCCCTTGGCAGCAAGAGCCTCTTGGTGGATACTGAAGTGTACCCAAGTAGCGTCGGGAGCAACTGCTTGCACGCGCGTTACCACTCCACTATGTCTCCCTGTCATGGCTTTTGCGCCATCAGTACAGATACCAACACATCTTGACCACCAAAGTCCATTTGATGTCACAAAGCTGTCCAGTACTTAAAAAATATTCTCTCCTGTTGTCCTGGTTTCCAGAAGAGGATGTCTTCCTTAATTGGAAGACATAAACGTAACGGACATATACCAAGAGCTGTGCCAGGCCCGCTACGTCTGTTGACTCATCCAGCTGTAAGGCATAGAATTCACTGGCTGGTAATCGAAGCAGTAATTGTTTCAAAACATCTCCTGCCATGTCACTGATGCGTCGTGAAACGGTGTTGTTTGATGAAGCCATTTTTCGCCTTTTCCCCCAGCCATATTCTCAGCAGGAGGAAGAATTAAGTCCTCCACAACAGTTGCCTGTCCTAGCCACTTGGTAGCTAACCATATAAGATGCTTCTAGCCCTTTCTTATTAATGGTATCTGTTGCTTTAATACATGTCTTACTACTCGAAAGTCGTCTTAATTCTCGCTCAAAAAACTCCTGTGGCTTATTTTTTAAATTGGCATGTTTTGTTTCTAAATGTCTGCTCAAGAGTGAAGGTTTCATTGAGATGTGAGATAGTACTTTGCACATATAACACACTGTGGCTGAGGAAAGGCACCACCCCCAATATAAGTGAACTCTAAATCAATGTAGTTCTCATCAAATGTGCGCATCTTCGACGGTCCAAAGTCCCTGTCTGTTGTTCAGTGCTTTCCCGGAACACGGGGGCAGTAGTTCTTCGGCTGCATCAGATTCACAACAATCAGTGTCCATGCTAGCTGTGCTAATAACAAATGTAGAATTACTGATGCTAGCGTTGGATGTGCTCGTGGAAGCAGAACGACTTGTGTCGTCGACAGGTGCAGGTGTAGTACTGCTGGTATGTATCTCTATGGACGCGGCCCTTACTTATTTTAACCATTAATCAATTTTAGAGCAAACGGAATGAGCAGCAGCTACGTTTGACTACATACGGACTGTTAGTGGAATTACCACGAGAGAGTAGCGGTTAATGTGATTGGATGCTAATTATTTGACTAGGCTACCAGTATTGGACATTGTGTTGTTATTTCGCTGAACGCTAGATGGTTTAATTGAAATGAGGTTACTCAGGCGAGAAAAAAAACTCACCCAAATGTTTAGCCCCGTTGGAAAATCTAAATGGACTGTTTGAAAATATGAAGATTTTTGTTTATATATTTTTTATAATAATATATATTTTTAAATGTGAATCACATTTTTATTTGGCGTATTTACTCATATTTAGTTTACTGTAATATTGTCTGGGCCAGTACATATGCCTCCTACCTAAACAAATTACTCATCATACAAAATAAATTTGCAAGACTAGCCACCTGGCTCCATCTGCACCTTTGTTTAAGAAACTCAATATCTTGTGTATTTATAACATTAATGTACACCAATTATGCACTTTTTTCAACAAATACTCATACGTCCTAAACCCTTCAATGGATTCTTCCAGGTTAATTCTGGAAGCATCTATATAACACATCCTCCTCAGTGAATTTCATAAAAATTAAAATAGTGAAACATTAAAAACGTTATCATTTTTAGATAAAACTATACTAAATATATTCATATTACCTATTAATTGATTAAAACACACTATTTTGCAATAAAGGTACACAGTAGCTTCAACAGCACTCTGTGGGGTATCACCATGGTGTAACCGGAGGACAGCTAGTTTCCATCCTCCTCTGGGTACATTGGTTCTCACCCCCTTCCATGGACTTACACAGTAATTATGACAACCTTTAGAGGACGTCCTCCAACCTATTAGAGCTCTTGCAGCATGAACTGACATGTTGTCCACCCAATCAAAGGATCGGAGAATTAATCTAATACTGAAAGCATACAGTCCCTTCGGAAAGTATTCAGACCCCTGGACTTTTTCCCAATATTTTTAGGTTACAGCCTTCTTCTAAAATGTATGAAAAATATGTTTTTCTTATTAATCTACACACAATACCCCTTAATGACAAAGTGAAAACAGGTTTTTACAAATGTTTACAAATATATTAAAAATACAAAGCAGAAATACCTTATTTACATAAGTATTCAGACCCTTTGCTATGAGACTTAAATTGAGCTCAGGTGCATCTTGTTTCCATTGATCATCCTTGAGATGATTTTACAACTTGATTGGAGTCCACATGTGGTAAATTCCATTGATTGGACATGATTTGGAAAAGGCACACACCCGTCTATGTAAGGTCCCACAGTGCATGTCAGAGCAGAAACCAAGCCGTGAGGTAGAAGGAATTGTCCATAGAGCTCAGAGACAGGATTGTGTCAAGAAACAGATCTGGCAAAGGGTACCAAAATATTTCTGCAGCATTGAAGGTCCCCAAGAACACAGTGGCATCCATCATTCTTAAATGAAGGAGTTTCGAACCACCAAGACTCTTCCTAAAGCTAGCTGCCCGGCCAAACTGAGCAATCGGGGGAGAAGGGCCTTGATCAGGGAGGTGACCAAGAACCCGATGGTCACTCTGACAGAGCTCCAGAGTTCCTCTGTGGAGATGGGAGAACCTTCGAGAAGGACAACCATCTCTGCAGCACTCCACCAATCAGGCCTTTATGGTAGAGTGGCCAGACAGAAGCCACTCCTCAGTAAAATGCACATGACAGCATGCTTGCAGTTTTCCAAAAGGCACCTAAATACTCTCAGACCATGAGAAACAAGATTCTCTCGTCTGATGAAACCAAGATTGAACTCTTTGGCCTGAATGCCAAGCGTCACATCTGGAGTAAACCTGGCACCATCCATACAATGAAGCATGGTGGTGGCAGCATCATGCGGTGGGGATGTTTTTCAGTGGCAGGGACTGAGAGACTAGTCAGGATCGAGGGAAAGATGAACAGAGCAAAGTACAGAGCTCCTTGATGAAAACCTGCTCCAGAGCGCTCAGGACCTCAGACTTGGGCGAAGGTTCACCCTCCAACAGAACAACGACCCTAAGCACACAGCCAAGACAATGCAGGAGTGGCTTCGGGACAAGTCTCTGAATGTCCTTGAGTGGCCCAGCCAGACCCTGGACTTTAACCGATCGAACATCACTGGAGAGACCTGAGAAAGCTGTGCAGCAATGCTCTCCATCCAACCTGACAGAGCTTGAGAGGATCTGCAGAGAAGAATGGGAGAAACTCCCCAAATACAGTGTGTAGCGTCATACACAAGAGGAGTGCTTTAACAACGTTCTGAGTAAAGGGTCAGTGTTATTTTATATTTTTATATATATATATAAATTAGTAAAAATCTCTAAAACCTATTTGGGATTTGTCATTATGAGGTATTCTGTGTAGATTGATGATGGAAAAAAACTATTTCATCAATTTTAGAATAAAGCTGTAACGTAACAAAATGTGGAAAAAGTCAAGGGGTCTGAATAATTTCCAAAGGCACTGTAAGCTACAGTTAGCTTGCATAAAATGCATAAAATATGTTGAGTAGTTGACTCAAAGAGAGAGAAAGACAATAATAGAACAGTTTTGAACAAATACATTTCTTCAAAAATGGGTGGGTGGTGTGCTCGCCTCTCTAGATAGAGAGAGCAAGCTAAATTGTTTTGTATTTTTTTCCCGATTTCACTAGTGAATGCAGCTGGCCAGTTTAGACTACTCAAATACCCAGCTCAACAGAGATATGCTATGTTAGCTAGCTGGCTATAACTATCCAACATTGAAACTCTAAGTTCCAAGTCAAGGTAAGCGTTTTATAAATGTATTTTCACCGGGGTGCCGCAGGTGTATGTGCTAAACTGCTTGCAGTTCGTTTTAGTAGCTAGCAAGGAAGAAGCCACGGCTCCAAAACCGCCATAAAAAAGCTAGACTACGGTTTGCAACTGCACATGGGGACAAAGATTGTACTTTTTGGAGAAATGTCCTCTGGTCTGATGAAACAAAAATAGAACTGTTTGGCCATAATGACCATCGTTATGTTTGGAGGGAAAAGGGGGGGGCTTGCAAGCAGAAGAACACCATCCCAACCGTGAAAGACAGGGGTGGCAGCATCATGTTGTGGGGGTGCTTTGCTGCAGGAGGACTGGAGCACTTCACAAAATAGATGGCATCTTGAGGAAGGAACATGTTGTGGATATATTGAAGAAACATCTCAAGACATCAGTCAGGAAGTTAAAGCTTGGTTCCAAATGGGTCTTCCAAATTGGCAATGACCCCAAGCATACTTCCAAAGTTGTGGCAAAATGGCTTAAGGACAACAAAGTCAAGGTATTGGAATGGCCATCACAAAGCCCTGACCTCAATCCTATAGAAAATGTGTGGGCAGAACTGAAAAAGCGTGTGCGAGCAAGGAGGCCTACAAACCTGACTCGGTTACACCAGCTCTGTCAGGGGGAATGGGGCAACATTCACCCAACTTATTGTGGGAAGCTTGTGGAAGGCTACCCGAAACGTTTGACCCAAGTTAAACAATTTAAAGGCAATGCTACCAAATACTAATTGAGTGTATGTAAGCTTCTGACCCACTGGGAATGTGATGAAATAAATAAAAGCTGAAATAAATCATTCTCTCTACTATTATTCTGATATTTCACATTCTTAAAAGTGTTGATCCGAACTGACCTAAGACAGGGAATTTTTACTAGGATTAAATGTCAGGAATTGTGGAAAACTGAGTTTAAATGTGTTTGGCTAAGGTGTATGTAAACTTCAGACTTGAACTGTATATATAAATATATGGATGAGCAATGACAGAGCGGCATAGGCAAGATGCAATAGATGGTATAAAATACAGTATATACGTATGAGATGAGTGATGCAAGATATGTAAACATTATTAAAGTGGAATTATTAAGGTGACTAGTGATCCATTTAAGCGTCCATTGATTTCAAGTCTGTATGTAGGAAGCAGCCTCTCTGTGTTAGGGATGGCTGTTTCACAGTCAGATGGCCTTGAGATAGAAGCTGTTTTTCAGCTTTGATGCACCTGTACTGACCTCGCCTTCTGTATGGTAGCGGTGGGCGGTGCAGTTACCATACTAGGCGGTGATGCAGCCCGACAGGATGCGCTCAATTGTGCATCTGTAAATGTTTGTGAGGGTTTTAGGTGACAAGCCAAATTTCTTCCGCTTCCTGAGGTTGAAGAGGCGCTGTAGCGCCTTCTTCATCACACTGTCTGTGTGGGTGGACCATTTCAGTTTGTCCATGATGTGTACGGCGAGGAACTTAAAACGTTCCACCTTCTCCACTGCTGTCCCGTCGATGTGGATAGGGGGGTGCTCCCTCTGCTGTTTCCTGAAGTCCACGATCACCACCTTTGTTTTGTTGACGTTGAGTGAGAGGTTGTTTTCCTGACACCACACTCCAAGTACCTTCACCTCCTCCCTGTAAGCTGTCTCGTTGTTATTGGTAATCAAGACCACTGTTGTGTCGTCTGCAAACTTGATGATTGAGTTGGAGGCGTACATTGCCACGCAGTCATGGGTGAACAGGGAGTACAGGAGGAGGCTGAGCACGCACATTTGTGGGGACCAAGTGTTGAGGATCAGCGAAGTGGAGGTGTTGTTTCCTACCTTCACCACCTGGGGGCGGCCCGTCAGGAAGTCCAGGACCCAATTGCACAAGGCGGGGTTGAGACCCAGGGCCTCAAGCTTAATGATGAGCTTGGAGGGTACTATGGTGTTGAATCCTGAGCTTTAGTCAATGTGCAGCATTCTTTCATAGGTATTCCTCTTGTCCAGATGGGATAAGGCAGTGTGCAGTGTGATGGCGATTGCATTGTCGGTGGACCTATTGGGGCGGTATTCAAATTGAAGTGGGTCTAGGGTGACAGGTAAGATGAAGGGGATTTGATCCTTGACTAGTCTCTCAAAGCACTTCATGCTGACAGAATTGAGTGCTACATGGCGATAGTCATTACCTTTGCCTTTTGGGTACAGGAGCAATAGTGGCCATCTTGAAGCATGTGGGGACAGCAGACTGGGATAGGGAGAGATTGAATATGTCCGTAAACACACCAGCCAGCTGGTCTGCGAATGCTCTGAGGATGCGGCTAGTGATGTCGTCTTGGCCGCCAGCCCTGCGAGGGTTAACAGGTTTACATGTCTTACTCACGTCGGCCACGGAGAAGCACAGCCCACAGTCCTTGGTAGCGGGCCACGTCGGTGGCACTGTATTATCCGCAAAGCGGGCATAGAAGGTGCTTAGTTTGTCTGGAAGCAAGACGTTGGTGTCTGTGACATGGCTGGTTTTCCTTTTGTAGTCCGTGATTGTCTTTAGACCCTGCCACATACGTCTTGTGTCTGAGCCATGTTGTCTCTATACTGACATTTCGCTTGTTTGATTGCTTTAACCTTTACCGAACCTCAACCCCGTATCCGGGATCACCCCCCACCCCCCCCACACTGATTAGCATCGCTAGCATAGCGTCACAATTAAATAGTAGCATCTAAATATCATTAAATCACAAGTCCAAGACACCAAATGAAAGATACAGATCTTGTGAATAAAGCCACCATTTCAGATTTTTAAAATGTTTTACAGGGAAGACAAAATATGTAAATCTATTAGCTAACCACGTTAGCAAAAGACACCACTTTTCTAACTCCATCAGTTTCTTACTCCATCAGGTGCTATCACCAATTCGGCCAAATAAAGATATTGATAGCCACTAACCAAGAAAAAACCTCATCAGATGACAGTCTGATAACATATTTATTGTATAGGATAGGTTTTGTTAGAAAAATGTGCATATTTCAGGTATAAATCATAGTTTACAATTGCACTCACCATCACAACTCGACTAGAATAAATACACAGAGCAACGTGTATTACCTAATTACTAATCATAAAACATTTCTTAAAAATACACAGCTCACAGCAATGGAAAGACACAGATCTTGTGAATTCAGACAATATTTCAGATGTTCTAAGTGTTTTACAGCGAAAACACAATAAATCGTTATATTAGCATACCACATGTGCAAACGTTACCAGAGCATCGATTCAAGCCAAAGAGAGCGATAACGTAATCATCGCCAAAATATATTAATTTTTTCACTAACCTTCTCAGAATTCTTCCGATGACACTCCTGTAACATCATATTACAACATACATATAGAGTTTGTTCGAAAATGTGCATATTTAGCCACAAAAAAACCGTGGTTATACAATGACAATACTAGCAAAACTAGCCTGAAAATGTCGGGCGCCATATTTGACAGTGATCTTGTCTCATGATTAACTATTCATAAACTTGACTAAAAAAATATAAGTTGGACAGCTATCGAAAGACAAATTAGTTCTTAATGCAATCGCTGAATTACATTTCTAAAATTATCCTTACTGTGCAATACAGGGTTCGCCAAGCGAAGCTATACCAAACAAAATGGCGGAATATGCGTTTAACATTTTTCGACAGAACAACGATTTATCATCTTAAATATTTCTTACTATGAGGTGATCTTCCATCAGAATCTTGGGCAATGTATCCTTTCTTGGGTCTAATCTTCTTTTGGTCGAAAGATGTCCGCTTGTCCGTCGAAATGCCCACTAACGTTCGACCGGTACTGGAAACGTGCCCAAAGCTTCAAAGTGCATCACCAAGAATTGCCTCAAAATCGCACTAAACGGATATAAATTGCTATAAAACGGTTTAAATTAACTACCTTATGATGTCTTTAACACCTATAACGAGTAAAAACATGACCGGCGATATATAAGTGGCTAAACCAAAGCTTGGAAAGAGATCCAGTCCAACGTCCTTCGTGCGTCAGGCGCAGCAGGAAAAGAAATCCACTTCCGCCTTGTGCTGTTTTATACAGGCCCTGATTGCGCAATCGACTCCATTCAAATTGTCACCACTTACTGACATCTAGAGGAAGGCGTGGGCAGTGTTTGTATCCTCATAGGATTTACAGGGACTTTAAAACTGACCTGGGACCAGAGGCCAACATTTATGAAATCTCACTCCCTATCAGGAAAAGTGCTGTAGAATGAGTTCTGTTCCACTCAGAGACATAATTCAAACGGCTATAGAAACTAGAGAGTGTTTTCTATCCAATAATAACAATAATATGCATATTGTACGAGCAAGAATTGAGTACTAGGCAGTTTAATCTGGAGAGCAAATTATGCTAATGCGAAACAGCACCCCCTATAGTGGCAAGAAGTTTTTAAGGAGGGAATAACTACACTGTTTGTATTAGGCCATATTCCCAGTCACCTTTCGATGGTTAAATGCGGTGGTTCAGTGGTTCGTGAATGCCGCCATCTATCCACGGTTTCTGGTTAGGGTAGGTTTTAATAGTTACTGTAGGTACAACATCTCCAATACACTTCCTTATAAACTCACTCATCGAATCAGCGTATATGTCAATTTTATTCTCAGAGGCTACCCGGAACATGTCCCAGTCCGCGTGATCAAAACAATCTTGAAGCATGGATTCTGATTGTTCAGACCAGCGTTGAATAGTCCTTAGCACGGGTACACTCTGTTTGATTTTCTGTCTGTAGGATAGGAGGAGTAAAACGGAGTCGTGTTCAGATTTTCCGAAAGGAGGGCGGGGGAGGGCCTTTTATGCATTGCAGAAGTTAGAGTAGAATTGATCCAGTGTCTTACCAGTGCGAGTGCTATAGTCAATACGCTGAAAGAATTTAGGTAGCCATGTTCTCAAATTTGCTTTGTTAAAATCCCCAGCTTAAATAAATGCGGCCTCAGGATATATGGTTTCCAGTTTGCATAAAGTCCAGTGAAGTTCCTTCAGGGCCGTCGGGGTATCAGCTTGAGAGGGGATATACACGGCTGTGACAATAACCGAGGAGAATTCCCTTTGGAGATAGTACAGTCGGCATTTGGTTGTGAGGAATTCTAGGTCAGGTGAACAAAAGGACTGTATATTGTTAGAATTAATCATGAAACATACACCCCTGCCCTTCTTCTTCACAGAAAGCTGTTTATTCCTGCCGGCGCGACGCACAAAGAATCGAGGTGGCTGTATCGACTCTGACAGCATATCCCGAGAGAGCTGTGTTTCCGTATTTTACAATCGCTGATGTCTCTCTGGAAAGCAACCCTTGCCCTAATTGCGTCTAGCTTGTTATCTAGAGACTGGACATTAGAGAGTAATATACTCGGAAGCGGTGGGTGGTGTGCTCGCCTCCGAAGTCTGACCAGAAGACCGCTCGTTGTTGTGGGTCAGACTCTGGAATCAGTTCAAATGCCCTGGGTGGTTCGGACAAAGGATGCACTTCGGGAACGTCGTATTCCTGGTCGTAGTGCTGGTAAGTTGGTGTCGCGCTGATATCCAATAGTTCTTCCCGGCTCTATGTAATAGCACTTAAGATTTTCTCGGCACCATTACACTTCTGCTGCTATCCCATTCTATGAATGACGTTAAGTCTAAATCCAATAGTGACCATTTTTACTTGCCTTTGTTTTAGTTCAATGTCCTCTATCCTCGAGCTGCAACTTCCAGCGCTATTCTGTGTCCCGATCCTTGACTTTGCTGGTCCCGATCCCATGCTGCTGCTAACTCGCCTCTCTGTAGCTAAAGACTCTCCGGCCCCAACGCCATTGCAAGCTAGCCAATCTTCTATGCCCCAGCAAAACGTTGATGGTCTCTTGCTCCACTTGTAGCACTGAAGAATGAGAATAGTATTACACATAAAGTCTCTCTTCCATTCTCCAGTAGACTCCACTGATTTCAGGTAAATCACATTATTTTTAACTGTTTTGTGAGGTTATTTTTGTTGTGTAGGATTTTTATCATGGCAATCTATTCACCATTCCTTTACATCTCTCCAGTATCGCACAGAATGTGATTGTTAGTCCCGCCTCTTCTGAATAACAAGGAGGTTTATTGGACCTTCCTTAGAATGCCTTGGTTCTGTTAACCTATCAAATGGTTGTCCCCATGTGCATTGATCTTAACCAATCAACTATCCCTTACTTTTCACCCTGCTTTCATATGCCGGTCCCTTCGGTATAGCATCTTAAACTCAGACGTATTCATCTTGAAACTTCACTGGAGGTCTACCCTTGTTGCTCCTATCAGAGCGGCGTGGAGCTACTTCTGGAGACCTTGGACTGTCGTCGGTCTGCACTTCCAATCGGGCTGCAGAGGAACAAAGACAGGATCCTCCTGATCATGACCCTGTGTTTATTTTGATTTATTTGACCTTTATTTGTGTGTGAATCCATGATAACAATGATGGATAAATCAGACTCGCGGGAAAATCAAGGCGGAATAACATGGTTGTGGAAGGAATTGCAGAATCTCCACGAAACCTGGACGGAGTCTGAGGACAAAGTGAGGAAAATGATCTCTGAGAAATTGATGATGGACCACAGGAAGATTGAGGTGGAGCGTGCCCACAGGACTGGAAAACCCACCACCGGCCCAGGTGAGTTAGCAGGTGAGTTTCTCCTCAAATATAAAAATATTAGACTCGAGTAAATTGTATTGTATGTGTGAGGCACATTCTCAAATAGCAAGATTTAGCCTACGCCTACTGTTGATACTGCATTATAGGACTGAATAACTGAAATACATTTGGAGGAGTGTGTCTTTGGTAAACGGACAAGAGGCGCTCTTTGGAAGCGGGGATGGATACAAGCCAAATGGAGTATGCACTGCAGGTAGGCCTATGTGAATTTTGAATAATGCAAAAGCATGTCGGCAAAAGCCTCACAAGTAGACCATTTAGAAACCTTTTATGGATAGGCTACTTGGCCAATGCATAGTCAGGATAAGAAAGACACTAGAGTCATTGCTGTTGAACCAGCTTTCATTATAGTAGGGTAAGGGGGTAAGGGTAACCTACTAAGGGCTGTTTTTTTAATCATTTACAATGGAAAACAAGCAATTGTTACAGGAATTTAACAAATGTTTCTAAATTCAAATGTCACGGTATTTACTCATCTCTCATTCCACGATGGACATATAGCCTACATGGAGGGTTTTTTACGCATATCCAAAATAACAACAGGAGTTGGCTAAAATAATGTAATAGCCTACATACTGTAGATAAAAAGTGGATGTTCGCTCACTATTTTGCTACTTTTAATAAACCTTTGGTGATTAAGATTTATTTAAAAGCGGTCTCACGTGCCAAACCCTTTTATTGATAGTCGATTTTGCGAATGCATTGGGCAGGACAAAAAAACTGTCTTCATTAAGAGGAGGTGAGGCTATGCTTGGTTTTTTATCAAATTAAACCGAATCATATATCTGTTTTTTAATTATTACGTTTCTAAATACAACGTTTTTATGGACACTATGTGTCAAGGCTGGACAGGCTGAGTTTCCATATGTCAAAATCCATGCTATAACCCAGGGTTTCCCAAATTCGGTCCTGGGGCCACCTGTTGGGTGCACATTTTGGTTTTTCACCATAGCACTACACAGCTGATTAAAGTAATCAAAGCTTGATGATGAGTTGGTTGTTTGAATCAGTTGTGTAGTTCTAGAACAAAAACCAAAGCATGCACCCAGGACCGAGTTTGGGAAACTCTGCCAAGACCACCCACTGGGCACAGATGTCAATTCAACGTCTATTCCACGTTGGTTCAACGTTATTTCATTGAAATGCCGTGGAATCAATGTTGATTCAACCAGTGCGTGCCCAGTGGGCAGCTTCGGTTGGTCTTAAATATCCCCACCAACGCATACTGAAATTGGCATTTTGGCGTACGATTTTAAGGACACACCTCAGATATTGCCACACCTCTCACCTCAGCGCAAGTGAGCTCATATAAAATAGGTAAATGACCAATCCTGGTGCTAGGGTTTGAAAATAGAAGAGCGCCGGCTTTAACAGGTCAAAATTGCAAATGAGAAAACTAAATTGCTTAATTTGACAATTGCGCTGGCTTGCGCCAGACGGAAATAGAGCCCATCATCTTCTCACCATGAACGTACAGTGAATGTCAGACCAGCCTCTGTCTGAGTACCTTAGCCTTGACCTAAACTCTCTGTGGTATCTGTATTTCCCTCCATCCTGCTCCTCACAGCTCCAGGCTACATGTCACCTGGCTGATTAGGACAGAGCAGGAGAGTAACCCCTTCCATCTGTCTTGTACCTTCTCATCCAGTCAGCCCCAGCCACTTCCAGTACGCTTGGCCGAGATGCAGATATAGATGAGGCTAATCAAATCAAATCAAATGGTATTGGTCACATACACATATTTTGCAGATGTTATTGCGGGTGTAGCGAAATGCTTGTGTTCCTAGCTCCAACAGTGCAGTAGTATCTAACGATTGACAACAATACACACAATCTAAAAGTAAAATAATGGAATTAAGAAATATATAAATATTAAGACGAGCAATGTCGGAGTGGCACTGACTAAAATAAGGTAGAATACAGTATATACATATGAAATGAGTAAAGCAGTATGTAAACATTATTAAAGTGACTCGTGTTCCATTATTAAAGTGACCAGTGATTCCATGACTATGTACACAGGGCAGCAGACTCTAAGGAGCAGGGTTGAGTAACCGGGTGGTAGCCGGCTAATGATGGCTATTTAACAGTCTGATGGCCTTGAGATAGAAGCTGTTTTTCAGTCTCTCGGTCACAGCTTTGATGCACCTGTACTGGTATTTTAGGTATTTGGAATTTTATTAGGGTCCCCATTAACTGTTGCAAAAGCAGCAGCTACTCTTCCTGGGGTCCACATAAAACATAATACAGAATGACATAATACAGAACATCAACAGACAAGATCAGCTCAAGGACAGCACTACATACATTTTTTTAAAGGCACACGTAGCCTACATATCAATGCATACACACAAACTATCTAGGTCAAATAGAGGAGAGGCTTTGTGCCGCGAGGTGTTGCTTTATCTGTTTTTTGAAACCAGGTTTTCTGTTTATTTGAGCAATGTGAGATGGAAGGAAGTTCCATTCAATAAGGGCTCTATATAATACTGTACACTTTCTTGAATTTGTCCTGGATTTGGGGACTGGGAAAAGACCACTGGTGGCATGTCTGGTGGGATAAGTGTGTGTGTCAGAGCTGTGTGTAAGTTGACTATGCAAACCATTTGGGATTTTCAACACAATGTTTCTTTAAAAAGAAGAAGTGATGCAGTCAGTCTCTCCTCAACTCTTAGCCAAGAGAGACTGGCATGCATAGTATTTATATCAGCCCTCTGATTACAATTAAGAGCAAAACATGCCGCTCTGTTCTGGGCCAGCTGCAGCTTAACTAGGTCTTTCCTTGCAGCACTGGACCACACGACTGGACAATAATCAATATTAGACAAAACTAGAGCCTGCAGAACTTGTTTTTTAGAGTGTGGTGTCAAAAAAGCAGAGCATATCTTTATTACGGCCAGACCTCTCACAATCTTTACAAGCATTGAATATATATGTTTTGACCATGACAGTTTACAATCTAAGGTAACGCCAAGTAATTTAGTCTCCTTAACTTGATCAACAGCCACACCATTCATTACCAGATTCAGCTGAGGTCTAGAACTTAAGGAATGATTTGTACCAAATACAATTCTCTAAGTTTTCGAGATGTTCAGGACCAGTTTATTACTGGCCACCCATTCCAAAACAGACTGCAACTCTTTGTTAAGGGTTTCAGTGACTTCATTAGCTGTGGTTGCTGATGCATTTATGGTTGAATCATCAGCATACATGGACACACATGCTTTGTTTAATGCCAGTGGCAGGTCATTGGTAAAAATAGAAAAGAGTAGAGGGCCTAGTGAGCTGACCTGCGGTACACCACACTTCACATGTTTGACATTAGAGAAGCTTCCATTAACTTCTTATGGCTGCAAGCCCGATATCGGTACACCTATGACAACATCCCCCCACCCCCCCCCCACACTGATTAGCATCGCTAGCATAGCGTCACAATTAAATAGTAGCATCTAAATATCATTAAATCACAAGTCCAAGACACCAAATGAAAGATACAGATCTTGTGAATAAAGCCACCATTTCAGATTTTTAAAATGTTTTACAGGGAAGACAAAATATGTAAATCTATTAGCTAACCACGTTAGCAAAAGACACCATTTTTCTTTGTCCACCATTTTTTCTCTCCACCAGTAGCTATCACCAATTCGGCCAAATAAAGATATTGATAGCCACTAACCAAGAAAAAACCTCATCAGATGACAGTCTGATAACATATTTATTGTATAGGATAGGTTTTGTTAGAAAAATGTGCATATTTCAGGTATAAATCCTAGTTTACAATTGCACCCACCATCACAACTCGACTAGAATAAATACACAGAGCAACGTGTATTACCTAATTACTAATCATAAAACATTTCTTAAAAATACACAACTCACAGCAATGGAAAGACACAGATCTTGTGAATTCAGACAATATTTCAGATGTTCTAAGTGTTTTACAGCGAAAACACAATAAATCGTTATATTAGCATACCACATGTGCAAACGTTACCAGAGCATCGATTCAAGCCAAAGAGAGCGATAACGTAATCATCGCCAAAATATATTAATTTTTTCACTAACCTTCTCAGAATTCTTCCGATGACACTCCTGTAACATCATATTACAACATACATATAGAGTTTGTTCGAAAATGTGCATATTTAGCCACAAAAAAACGTGGTTATACAATGACAATACTAGCAAAACTAGCCTGAAAATGTCGGTCGCCATCTTTCACAGTGATCTTGTCTCATGGATAACTATTCATAAACTTGACTAAAAAAATATAAGTTGGACAGCTATCGAAAGACAAATTAGTTCTTAATGCAATCGCTGAATTACATTTCTAAAATTATCCTTACTGTGCAATACAGGGTTCGCCAAGCGAAGCTATACCAAACAAAATGGCGGAATATGCGTTTAAAATTTTTCGACAGAACAACGATTTATCATATTAAATATTTCTTACTATGAGGTGATCTTCCATCAGAATCTTGGGCAATGTATCCTTTCTTGGGTCTAATCTTCTTTTGGTCGAAAGATGTCCTCTGTCCGTCGAAATGCCCACTAACGTTCGACCGGGACCCCAAAACGTGCCCGGGGCTTCAAAGTGCATGACATAGAAAATGCCTCAAATTCGCACTAAACGGATATAAATTGCTATAAAACGGTTTAAATTAACTACCTTATGATGTTTTTAACACCTATAACGAGCAGAAACATGACCGTCGATATATTACTGGCTAAACAACGGCTTGGAAAGAGAGGAGGTCCAACATCCTTCGTGCGTCAGGCGCAGGCAGGAAAAGAAAGCTACTTCCGGTATTTCTTGTTTTATACAGGCTCTGATTGCGCAATCGACTCCATTCAAAGCGTCACCACGTACTGACATCCAGGGGAAGACGTAAGCAGTGTTTGTATCCTCATAGCATTTACATGGACCTTAAAACCGACCCCAGATCAGGGGCCAAGATTTCTGAAATCTGACTCCCTGTCAGGAAAAGTGCTGTAGAAGGAGCTGTGTTTCACTCAGAGACAAAATTCCAACGTCTATAGAAACTAGAGAGTGTTTTCTATCCAATAATAACAATAATATGCATATTGTACGAGCAAGAATTGAGTACGAGGCCGTTTGAAATGGGCACCCTTAATCAGAGCTACTCAATACTGCCCCTGCAGCCATAAAAAGTTAAAGAACACCCTCTGGGTTCTATTAGATAGATAGCTCTGAATCCACAATATGGCAGAGGTTGAAAAGCCATAAACACAAGTTTTTTCAACAACAGGTTATGGTCAATAATATCAAAGGCTGCACTGAAATCTAACAGTACAGCTCCCACAATCTTCTTTTTTATTAATTTCTTTCAAACAATCATCAGTAATTTGTGCCAAAGCATGCTGAAAGTCTGTTGTTAATTTGTTTACAAAGAAATAGCATTGTATTTGGTCAAACATCATTTTCCCAACAGTTTGCTAAGACCTTACCTTCTGGATGATAACGAACCTTGCATTCTGGATGATAGCGGGGTGAACAGGCCATGGCCTGGGTGGTTGATGTCCTTGGCCTTCCTGTGGCATCAGGTGCTGTAGGTGTCCTGGAGGGCAGGACACCTACAGCACCCAGTGATACGTTGAGTGCAAAGTTGCTTAAGTTGCTCCCTAAGGCCAGCTGTCTTCTCTGCAGACCTGGGTATGGCTCTTTCACACCTGCTTTTGTGTAATAATAACCCAGAGTACAGTATGAGTTACAGCCTCAGTACTATTACAAAACTGTGTCAGTGTAAAATGTACCCATATCTGCCATATTCTGTAACCACATTGGCAAGGTTTATTGCACTTTGCATTTCACTGTATATGTGTCACTCACCACCTGGATTCAGTCTTATGTAGCAAAATTTGAAATTGATAAACTTGTAAACTCACTTTTGAGAAAATGGCCTTTAAATGGTTTGGTGAAGAGCTCTTCTTTGTCTACACCCATTCAGCATCGTTCATACCCTCTTAAGCTTTAGCCCCACCTATCTCGTTTAGCTCTCAGAGCATTCAGAGTGCACACTTGACACTAATTTGTTTACCTCTGGATAACATGAAAACAGCCTAACCAGCTATGCTGGCAACAATTTCATTACGCTTTTTTGCCGATGTTTACTGACACTGGCCATATTCAACAGGTGTTGTACACTTTAGCTTAAGACATGTAGCTAGCTAGCTAGGTAAACGATGAACCTAGCTAGGTGAACAACGTGTAAGATCACATACGTCACATAACGTTAACTAACGAGCCAGCCAGCTAACGTTAGCTAGTTAACTTCATATGGCTGCAATCCCGGTAACGGGATCGATATGACAACAGCCAGTGAAAGTGCAGGGCGCCAAATTCAAACAACAGAAATCTCATAATTAAAATTCCTCAAACATACATGTGTCTTATACCATTTTAAAGGTAATCTTGTTGTTAATCCCACCAAAGTGTCCGATTTCAAGTAGGCTTTTCAGCAAAAGCACCACAAACGATTATGTTAGGTTACCACAAACTCAAAGAAAAATTCAGCCATTTTTCCAGCCAAAGAGAGGAGCCACAAATAGCACAAATAGAGATAAAATTAATTACTAACCTTTGATGATCTTCATCAGATGACACTCATAGGACTTCATGTTACACAATACATGCATGTTTTGTTTGATAAAGTTCATATTTATATAAAAAAAACTGAGTTTACATTGGCGCGTTACATTCACTAGTTCCAAAAACATCCAGTGATAGTGCATAGCCACATCGTTTCAACAGAAATACTCATCATAAATGTAGATGATAATACAAGTTATGCACATGGAATTATAGATATACCTCTCCTTAATACAACCGCTGTGTCAGATTTCAAAAAAACTTTACCGAAAAAGCAAACCATGCAATAATCTGAGACGGAGCTCAGAACAATAGCCAAATTAGCCGCCATGTTGGAGTCAACAGAAACCAGAAAATACATGATAAATGTTTCCTTACCTTTGATGAACTTCATCAGAATGCAGTCCTATGAATCCCAGGTCCACAATAAATGCTTGATTTGTTCGATAATGTCCGTTATTTATGTCCAATTAGCTACTTTGGTTAGCGCGTTTGGTAAACAATTCCAAAGTCACAAAGCGCGTCCACTATAACGTGACGAAATGTCCAAAAGTTCCGTAACAGTCAGTAGAAACATGTCAAACGATGTATTGAATCAATCTTAAGAATGTTGTTAACATACATCTTGAATAACGTTCCAACCGGAGAATTACATTGACTTCAGTTGGCCCACCTTCACAGCAGAGTCATCAGACAAAGTTCTATTGACTGTTGCCATCTAGTGGAAGCCGTAGGAAGTGAAAACTCATCCATTTCTCGCTGTAATTTCAATGAGAGCTTGGTTGAAAAACTACCAGCCTCAGAAGAATTCCAAACAGGAAGTGGAACTTCTCAGGTTTTTGCCTGCCATATGAGTTCTGTTATACTCACAGACATAATTCAAACAGTTTTAGAAACTTCAGAGTGTTTTCTATCCAATACTAATAATAATATGCATATATTAGCAACTATGACTGAGGAGCAGGCTGTTTACTCTGGGCATCTCTGTGCACCTTTCATCCAAGCTACTCAATACTGCCCCTGCAGCCATAAGAAGTTAAACAATGTCAGCTAGGGAGCCAGCCAGCTAACGTTAGTTAGCTAACAGTACACTTTAGCTTAAGGCATGTAGCTAGCTAGCTAGGTAAACAATGAACCTAGCTAGGTAAACAACGTGTAAGATCACACACGTCACGTAACGTTAGCTAATGAGCCAGCCAGCTAACTTTAGCTAGTTAAACAACAATGAACATAGTGCCAAATCATGTTGTTACTTCCCTGCATGAATTTGCTGGGACCTAACCAACCAGGTTCAATGTTATCTAGCGAACATTAGGCTCTAACTAGCAAAGCAAACAGCTCTGGGATAAGAATGTGTGAAATCGTGACTTGTGACATATACCTAGTTTCCTGAAACGGGTCATATATATCTCTTTGTGTATATGCTTGCAGGCTTATTTATGTGCTCCTACTGTAGCCTCCAGCTGCAGGGAGAAGTTCATTCTCTGACAGAAACAGTTGTGAGACAGAGACACCCAGGTAACACCCTTCTGCAAGGCTGGACCTGCTGTAAAAACGGGTCACCTAGCCATTGTGACTAGTCAAAATGGTCAAACAAAATACTGTTGAATTATTGAATTGAATAAACAGTAACTACAGGAGTTACTTAATTTTACACCATGATTCACATTTTGATATGTAACAGGGGTAGTAGTAGTGTCCATGACAACATGCAATGTTGCAACTTTTATGCCTGTGCAAAGTGGCTCTCAGAGCTTGACGTACTTTGGCTTATTGTGACAATATAACAATAATGATGATGATGATGACAACAACTGCCAATATTCTGCCTCAGAGACAGACAGGGCTGTGGAGGCCATTACTGAGCTGTGGTAACTGGCAGCTCATATCTACTTAGGACCTGACAGACAGCCAGGTTTACAGAGAATGGTTGCTAGAGCATGTACAACACAAACTATCTGACAGCAACATCCCATTTTTCCACTCCTCTCTCCTACAGTGTTTCTCAACATAATTTCAAAGATCCAGAAGTGAGATGTAGAGTCTCTATCATCATGTGGAACACACTTAAACAACACTCCATATCCCTCTGTAAAACAAGAAAGAGAGAGTGAGAAGGAGACAGAGGCTAAACATGCAGTATCTTCCATGTCCATGAGTGTGAAAGTGAAGTAATGCCAAATCTAGACACAAGAAAATGCCATGGGGGAACCATAGTTCCATGAGGTATAGCATTTCACTACATATGAGGTCTGAAATTATACATCTATTGCATTGTCTATTTGCATAGTGCTGTGGTATGTACATGTAGTAAGTGTAAATGTAAGCACTCATGTGTACTGGGCTGGTAAAAAATTATAGTAAGGAGAGAGAGCAATGATAAGAGAGGCCAGCGTAAAGAGGTCATAGAGGTGCTGTAATGTATTGTAGGACAGTGATAGCATAGCTGATACACCTTGGCCCAATCCTTAGTGCCCCTGCATGCTACTGACAGTCTTTGATAGCAGTGGAAGCTCTCTGCTCCTATCTCCAAATCTCATCTCTCCCCTTCAATGGAGCTTAATTTTGTTTTTGTTGCCTTTGTTCATTGGGCTCTGATGGCTATACAGTTTGATGGCTATGCTAGAAGATGGAGTGACAAAGAAAAACACAGTTACACATACACAATCCACACATAAAACTCTCACATTGCTAGAATACGGGTTATTATTCTCACTCATATACTTGCATACAACCTCAGTTTAAAACAATGACCTTCTCCTATCCGTTTGTTCTTACTGTGTGCTTTCAGAGTGTCTGTGGGCTGTTTTCTCTACCTCTCCTGTGATAGCATTTATTTTAACCTTATCTCCCTTCGTGAATGCTACGGGCCGAGTCTCCCGCAGACAATTCCCTCTCTCTCTCCTCACGCTCTGACACAACACATTAATTCATCCCCCTCTCTCCTACCTCTTTACAACAAGACACACTCATTCCCCCCTCACCTCACTTTTATTTTAGTTTCATGAGGGTCTTCATCCATAATCATTGGTTACACAATTATACAGTAACTGTGGCAGCACTACCTCACACTCATCCCCCCTCTCTACAACACAATGCACTCATCTACACATCCCTCTCACTCTCTACAACATACCACATACATCCAGCCATCCCCTATCCTCACTATTTCCTTAAGATGTTTTCATCCACTCATCATCCTGTTTCCTTTCCAGCAGAGCCAACCTCCCACAGCAACATGCCTCTCTCCAGTTGTAAACAGCAATCACTGCCTGAGCTCCACAGTGGATCTTAGTAACATACCGTTACAGCAAAAACAAGAGTCAGAGCATATACTGTAACTCTCATCCAGGGCATTTCAGGAATGGCCACAGGAATTGGTCAACCCCTGAGGACTCTACCCCGATGAGGGCCAACACACGTGCCGTGCCTCTCCCCAAAACAGAACAGATCATTGTATTACAGGAACACAGGGACTCCATCCGTCTTCAGCCCCACTGAGAGCTGAGGCAGGTGGGGATGATGACAAAACATGAACAGAACAGTTGTGAGTCAAGGGTAGATTGAGTTAATTGAATGAAAACATGCAATATGTATGTACAGTCATACATCGACTGTTAGATGTACAGTATCATAAATACTCAAATCAAATGTTATTTGTCACATGCGCCAAATACAACAGGTGTAGTTAGACCTTACCGTGAAATGCTTACTTACAACCCCTTAACCAACAATGTTTAAGAGTTAAGAAAATATTTACAAAATAAACAAAAGTAAAAAAATGCAATAAAAGTAACACAATAAAGTAACAATAACGAGTCTTTATACAGGGGGTAACAGTACCGAGTCAATGTGAAGGGGTACAGATTAGTCGAGGTAATTTGTACATGCAGGTAGGGGTAAAGTGACTATGTAATAGTCTGGGTGGCCGTTTGATTACTGTATGTGTTGCAGAGTTATATATCACTTATGGAATTGGCTGCCATGGTGACGAAGCTGAAGATAAAGCTCCAAGAGCCAGCGAAGAGGAGAGACTTTATAAAAAACACTTGTCTTCAGCGGGTGCGTCACAAGAGAGGTTCGGTTCGCGATTTAGTTACACATTTCAGCCTAATCACATAAGCAGTCAGGGGTGAGCAGCTGTCAATGTTTGTATCATAGTACTTTGAGGATTCATGTTTACAAAGATTTCACTCTCCATTTACATAACACAGGAGACAGCAAAGAGGAAACTAGAGTGGAGGACTAGGGGTGTATAAGGGGGAGAAGATGGCGAAAGATTGAGAGGTGTGTGTGTGTGCGTGCGTGTGTGCGTGTGTCCGTATGAATGAATGCGTGGGTCTGCATATGTATACATGTGCATTTGTTTGTACGGTGTGCGTTCCAACTGAAAACAGGGATTGTTCATGAGTGAATGACTCTCCAAGTGCACTTGGGGAGTAGGCTAAGCGGACTAATGCTTGCACAATAGGGCTTTGGCCCAAAACTGAAACAATAAACACAGAATCGAGTGAAATGGTGGGGGTTGTGAAACTGAGCATTGAGGACTTAGCTCCCATGAGGTGCTGCCGATCACTAAGCCATCTAACTTATCATAGAGATGTCCCACTTAATCGATCAACTTAACATTTACGTGGAAAATGCAATGTCATTACCACAGGGAACAAATACTTATGCAATCATGCTACAAGTAAAATGAGTCTGCCTTGAAGCCCCCATACCCATCAAGTTCTGAAGGTTGAGAGTACCTCTTTACAAAAGGACAACAGTGGCACCATGTGGCAGCAGTGGTAAGTGCATGATTATCTTCTTCTTTGGGGTTTATTGGCAGACTACAACCCAAAAAAGTGTATTGTCATCACCTACTGTGCAGGATGAAAACATAAGAGCCCCCAAAAACTGGAGCATTGTGGGTAAAATTGTATCTTCATACAAACTACCAAAATACACTAAACAAATAAAAACATTTTTCTTCTGTTAAAATGTTTTAAAAACTCAGATCCCTACTCAGGCTCAGGAGCCTTGGAGGGTGGGACATCTTCCGATGCCAGTATACTTTGTAGATCTTCCGGTGAAAACTCTTGCAGGCCCAGAAACTTTTCTCACCAGTTTATTTATTTATTTGTCACTTGTGCCGTATAGTTTAGAACTGTGGCAATGAACGCCACAAAATCCCCCCCCCCAAAATTCCATCCGGTTCTCTTGATTGGCAACAGACATTCTCAATGGGCTGTGGGGCCTCCACTACCTTATCTTCTAATACAGTATCACTCCTTTAAATTGCCTCCACATAGGAGATGGAGATCCTGACCTTCCACCACAATCTCCTTCACCCTTACAAGGCACTCCATGAACTCAGGATCACAGTAGCAACACTGCCCCTCTGTGTGCTGATCTTCAAAAATGTGCAACATGGCCCTTCGCCGTTTTTATATTCTAGTAGTTTGGGGACTAATGGTCTTACCTTGTTACTCGGAGGAGATGGGGGAGGGTAATGCTTTTTCAATTTCAGTCAGGGGGAAGGTTTAGTATTTTTGTATTTAGTCCAGGGGAGGATCATGTAATTGGTAATCGATTAAATGTCATATTGCTCAGTGTTTGAGAATTAGTTGCTTATTATATCTCGATGTGTGCCCGATGCTGTCCCCCTGATTCTCTGCTAGGTGCACAATATCAAGTGCGCCTAGTGTAGTCTCAATCAAATGATTCATAGACTACACTATAGGCTATAGGCAAAGGCTATATGAATAGCGTGCTCGGAAAAAGCACAGGCCAAAGAAATATTTCTAAGAAAATGTACTTCCTCCATGAGTTTTTGCGCTGCTGGGATGGTGTATATAAAATTGGGCCACAATGTATTAAGTGGCGATTTTAGCATGTTTCCACCAAACTGCAGATACAAATCAGTGCGTGATTACGTAGTGCACACAAAATTTACTTTTTCACTTAAATGTTCATGTACCGAATAAAAAATGTAACGTTCAATGTCTTTCTATCGCATAGTTTTGTCACAAAAATGTTGCGTTAAATAGCAAATGCGCCTACTCAGGTCTTGGCACAAGCCAACAGTTTGCAGATACAGTATGGGTAGGCTAGTCTACATGATGAGATTAGAGCGAGAATGTTTTGATTTGTTAAAACGGCAGTCAAGCATCGAATAAGAATAAGACCCTCAACATTTATTGGAGCGGAGCATCAAGCTAATACCATGTACTTTCACCAGCCTGTGAAATTCATCATAATTTATTTAATCTGTATCCTAACTTAAACTTCATGGTTTTGAACCGTAGTGGGAGAACCACACACCATGTCCTCGCGTGACTCCCAAGATTAATTCAATATCAATATTTGCGCTTAAAGGCGTTTCCATCGCCATTTCTCGCATAATTCATTTAACCAACACAAAAAAATTATCTTTTGGCATTTTATGAAATTGTACCGAAACTTCCTGTTTCCATCACAGCTGTTGAGACTTTCCTGGCAAAACTGGATGGAAACGTGGTTGACTGATTTGAAATCTGAGTGAACTAGGTAGGCCCACTGTCTTAAGACATTTGAAGGAACATTTTTAACCTT
This sequence comes from Salvelinus namaycush, assembly GCF_016432855.1. Classification (NCBI taxonomy): domain Eukaryota; kingdom Metazoa; phylum Chordata; class Actinopteri; order Salmoniformes; family Salmonidae; genus Salvelinus; species Salvelinus namaycush. Next base: position 38,768,213 of record NC_052311.1, on the reverse strand, counting down.
TATTTAACTATGCAAGTCCAATGTAAGAACAAATTCTTATGTACAATGATGGCTTACCAAGAGGTAAAAGGCCTCCTGCAGGGACGGGGCTGAGATTCAAAATTTAGGACGAAACACACATCAAGACGAGAGACAACACTACATTAAAAGAGACCTAAAACGACAACACATGGTAGCAACACATGACAACGTAGCATGGTTGCAACACAACATGGCAGCGGCACAAACATGGTACAGACATTGTTAGGCACAGACAACAGCACAAAGTGAAAAAAGGTAGTAATGGTGTACATAGAGAATAAATCTCGTGGGGGCCACTCTCTCCACACAGTTGGGGTGACATGGACTCCTGTGACTACATCCGCATGCGGTATGAGAAGAGGCTGAGGGAGGGGCTGGAGGACAGGTCTGGAGGACAAGATCAGCCAATCGGCAACTTTGAGAAGTTCTAAGGTAGGGAAGTCCTTGTGCCAATCCACTTAATAAAGCATTTATAATTGATTAGTAAAAAGTTAATGATTACTCCATTCATAAGATGTTTAATCTAGGTTTCCTAATCATTAGTTAAGTCTTTTTGCGTGGCCTTATCTAAAGTGTGGGCAATTTATACTTTATAAATGTTTTGACTGACCAGTAATCTTTCACAAAAAAAATGGAAATGCCATTGGAAGATATTCCAGCAGTACCTGATGCTCCTTAAGGTCTAAAAATAGCCTAGAGCATATCAATGGTAAAACACACACCTCAGGATGTTAAAGGAACTACACTACATAACCTAAAGTATGTGGACACCCCTAGATGTTGGAACATTGCTGTGGGGACTTGCTTCCATTCAGCCACGAGCATTAGTGGGGCCGGGCACTGAAGTTGGGGGATTAGACCTGGCTCACAGTCGGCATTCCAATTCATCCCAAAGGTGTTCGATGAAGCTGAGGTCAGGGCTCTGTGCAGGTCAGTCAAGTTCTTCCCCACCAATCTCGACAAACCATTTCTGTATGGACCTTGCTTTGTGCATGGGGGCATTGTAATGATGAAACAGGAAAGGGCCTTCCCCAAACTGTTGCCACAAAGTTGGAAGCACAAAATTGTCTAGAATGTCATAGTATGCTGTAGCGTTAATATTTCCTTTCACTGGAAGTAAGTGGCCTGAACCATAAAAAACAGCCCCAGACTATTATTCCTCTTCCACCAAACTTTACAGTTGGCACTATGCATTGGGGCAGATGGTGAAGTGTGATTCATCACTCCAGAGAACGAGTTTCCACTGCTCCAGAGTCCAATGTCGGCGAGCTTTACACCACTCCAGCCGACGCTTGTCATTGCGCATGGTGATCTTAGTCTTGTGTGCGGCTGCTCTGCCATGGAAACCCATTTCATGAAGCTTCCGACGAACAGTTATTGTGCTGACGTTGCTTCCAGAGGCAGTTTGGATCTCAGTAGTGAGTGTTGCAACTGACAGATGATTTGTACGTGCTTCAGCACTCGGCGGTCCCGTTCTGTGAGGTTGTGTGGCCTACCACTTCGCGACTGAGACGTTGTTGCTCCTAGATGTTTTGACTTCTAAATAACAGCACTTACAGTTAAAAGGGCAGCTCTAGCAGAGCAGAAAATTGACAAACTAACTTTCTCGGCAAACCAAGATTAGACTGCTCTAAGGAGTGACTGAAATCCATACTTTGGTTTTGGTAGAAAAGTCAATGCCGAGAAAAGCTTATGTTTGCATTTTCGGCCTGAAAACATTTTTACTCAGCACATAGTGTGTCTGAAGCATACGCGAAATTGCCAAGGGGGATTGAGGGGAATATGTCCAATATTCAGGGGGGAGGGGGCTTTCCACTTATACTGTGTTTTGAAAATACCCCTCCATATACTCATTGAGACATAAATCATGTCAAACTGTGTAGAATTGCAGGAGATGAGTTTTAAATGTAAAAAAAAAAATCTGCTCATTGTTTAACCATTATGTTCCAGGGGCCATTTTGAGACCTTAAGGCGCATCAGGTACTGCTGGAATGTCTACCAATGGCATTTGCTGGAATGTCTACCCATTTACCTATTGCTCTGTTCTCATTTAGTGTGCAGAATGTAACTGGCGTGGTCTGAATTCCTCATAAAAGCAGGAATGACTTTTTCCACAGTCTGGTACTAGGACTAGTACTGATCTTTGTATGTTGTTGTCGTTGTCTAGGGCGTTGGTCGCCGGGTGATGGAGAAGCAGGGCTGGAAGGAGGGAAAGGGCCTGGGTCAGGATTCCAGAAGCCCTGGAGAATGAAGGACAGCATCCCAAATGCAAGAGGGGCTTTGGGTGAGTGCAACATTTACTATTACAATAATATTTAAATCTATAGCCTTTGTAACTTGGATATGTAGGGGAGTAACGAACAGTTAAGGGATATTACAAGTTATTCTTGTTGACATCCAGGCAAATAAAAACCCTGATTACAATATGCTGTTTTGTGCAGGTACCATGGAGAGAAGCTTAGCTCCTACTTGTGAAAAGGCCAAACCAGACTTGTGCATATCCACGGTGTATGATAAACCCAAAGACATTGACCAAGGAGATCCCTTATTGAGACGCCATCACAAAACGAGCATGAAGTACAGAGGCTGGCAGCCAGGTAGCAGCATTGGGCCAAAAAGATGACAACACTGTATTTACATGTTGATACAATTTTTCTTATTGCTATTATTACCTTTTTTCCCCATTAGAATTCATGCTTTGTTTATATTAAAGCATTTATCATACATGGAATTTGTTTAAATTATTTTCTTGTCTCCTAAATGAAATACTATGGTCAAATTTACAAATGTGTATGATTGAACCAAAAGTAATTATTTTAGCCAGTAGTAGTTGGCTAGACCTGCCTTCCGCCTGCAAGAATAAGGCCGTGACCTCAGCGATTTTCCTTCAAAATAAAGTCCCGCAATGATGGTAAAATGTTTTATACCAATGGTCAAAATTTGTAACATTTTATGAGGAAATGTTGGCAGACTTAGAATTTTGTTTAACAATATGAAAGACGTAATAAGGGTAGCATTCCAGGGTTTTTCTTTTTGTACTATTTTCTACATTGTAGAATAATTGTGAAGACATCAAATCTACGAAATAACACATATGGAATCATGTAGTAACCAAAAGTGTTTTTAAAAAATCAACATGTTTTAGATTTGACAGCTTTGCACACTCTTGGCATTCTCTCAACCAGCTTCATGAGGTAGTCACCTGGAATGCATTTAAATTAACAGGTGTGTTTCTTTCCTTAATGCGTTTGAGCCAATCATTTGTTGTGAGAAGGTATACAGAAAGCCCTATTTGGTAAAAGACCAAGTCCATATTATGGCAAGAACAGCTCAAATAAGCAAAGATAAATGACAGTCCATCATTACTTTCAGACATGGTCAGTCAATACAGAAAATTTAAAGAACTTGCGCAGACCGGTGGAAATCTGTCCTTTGGTCTGATGAGTCCAAATTTGAGATTTTTGGTTCCAACCGCCGTGTCTTTGTGAGATGCAGAGTGGGTGTATCGATGATCTCTGCATGTGTGGTTCCCACCGTGAAGCATGGAGGATGAGGTGGTAGTGCTTTGCTGATGACACTGTCAGTGATTAATATAGAATTCAAGGCACAGTTAACCATTGTGGCAACCACAGCATTCTGCAGCGATACGCCATCCCATCTGCTTTGCGCTTAGTGGGACTATCATTTGTTTTTCAACAGGACAATGACCCAAAACACACCTCCAGGCTGTGTAAGGACTATTTGACCAAGGAGAGTGATGGAGTGCTGCATCAGATGACCTGGCCTCCACAATCACCCAACCTCAACCCAATTGAGATGGTTTGGGATGAGTTGGACCGCAGAGTGAAGGAAAAGCACCCAACAAGTGCTCATATGTGGGAACTCCATCAAGACTGTTGGAAAAGCATTCCTCATGAAGCTGGTTGAGAGAATGTCAAGTGTGCAAACCTGTCAAGGCAAAGGGTGGCTACTTTGAAGAATCTGAAATATAAAATATATTTTGCTTTGCTTAACACTTTTTTGGTTACTACATGAATCCATATGTGTTATTTCATAGAGTTGATGTCTTCACTATTATTCTACAATGTAGAAAATAGTAAAAATAAAGAAAAACCCTTGAAAGAGTAGGTGTGTCCAAACTATGGACTGGTACTATATATATGCTTTTTTTTCCTCACAAAAGTAGTGCACTGGGCCTTTACTAGTCCTGTATTAGCGGACCGATATAGCCGTCTATAGCACGGGTCAAAAATTGTTCAGCACCCCTATCCCCAAACATCTTCCCACGGCTATGGACGCACTTGATCTTGTGTGCCCAGCAGAGAATCAGAGATGAAGGGTGGTATCGGGCACACATCGATATACACTGCTCAAAAAAATAAAGGGAACACTTAAACAACACAATGTAACTCCAAGTCAATCACACTTCTGTGAAATCAAACTGTCCACTTAGGAAGCAACACTGATTGACAATAAATTTCACATGCTGTTGTGCAAATGGAATAGACAAAAGGTGGAAATTATAGGCAATTAGCAAGACACCCCCAAAAAAGGAGTGATTCTGCAGGTGGTGACCACAGACCACTTCTCAGTTCCTATGCTTCCTGGCTGATGTTTTGGTCACTTTTGAATGCTGGCGGGGATCTCACTCTAGTGGTAGCATGAGACGGAGTCTACAACCCACACAAGTGGCTCAGGTAGTGCAGTTCATCCAGGATGGCACATCAATGCGAGCTGTGGCAAAAAGGTTTGCTGTGTCTGTCAGCGTAGTGTCCAGAGCATGGAGGCGCTACCAGGAGACAGGCCAGTACATCAGGAGACGTGGAGGAGGCCGTAGGAGGGCAACAACCCAGCAGCAGGACCGCTACCTCCGCCTTTGTGCAAGGAGGTGCACTGCCAGCGCCCTGCAAAATGACCTCCAGCAGGCCACAAATGTGCATGTGTCTGCTCAAACGGTCAGAAACAGACTCCATGAGGGTGGTATGAGGGCCCGACGTCCACAGGTGGGGGTTGTGCTTACAGCCCAACACCGTGCAGGACGTTTGGCATTTGCCAGAGAACACCAAGATTGGCAAATTCGCCACTGGCGCCCTGTGCTCTTCACAGATGAAAGCAGGTTCACACTGAGCACATGAGCACATGTGACAGAGTCTGGAGACGCCGTGGAGAACGTTCTGCTGCCTGCAACATCCTCCAGCATGACCGGTTTGGCGATGGGTCAGTCATGGTGTGGGGTGGCATTTCTTTGTGGGGCCGCACAGCCCTCCATGTGCTCGCCAGAGGTAGCCTGACTGCCATTAGGTACCGAGATGAGATCCTCAGACCCCTTGTGAGACCATATGCTGACACATGCACATTTGTGGCCTGCTGGAGGTCATTTTGCAGGGCTCTGGCAGTGCACCTCCTTGCACAAAGGCGGAGGTAGCGGTCCTGCTGCTGGGTTGTTGCCCTCCTACGGCCTCCTCCACGTCTCCTGATGTACTGGCCTGTCTCCTGGTAGCGCCTCCATGCTCTGGACACTACGCTGACAGACACAGCAAACCTTTTTGCCACAGCTCGCATTGATGTGCCATCCTGGATGAACTGCACTACCTGAGCCACTTGTGTGGGTTGTAGACTCCGTCTCATGCTACCACTAGAGTGAAAGCACCGCCAGCATTCAAAAGTGACCAAAACATCAGCCAGGAAGCAAAGGAACTGAGAAGTGGTCTGTGGTCACCACCTGCAGAATCACTCCTTTTTTGGGGGTGTCTTGCTAATTGCCTATAATTTCCACCTTTTGTCTATTCCATTTGCACAACAGCATGTGAAATTTATTGTCAATCAGTGTTGCTTCCTAAGTGGACAGTTTGATTTCACAGAAGTGTGATTGACTTGGAGTTACATTGTGTTGTTTAAGTGTTCCCTTTATTTTTTTGAGCAGTGTATAGCCTAATAAACAACTAATTCCAAAACACTTAAGTACTGACATTTCATCAATTACAAATTACAGTGCATTTGGAAAGTATTCAGACCCTTTGACTTTTCCACTTTATTCTAAAATGGATTCAATTCCTTTTTCAATCTAAAACACAATACCCAGAATGACAAATTGAAAAACAGGTTTAGAATTTTTTGCTAATTTATTAAAAATAATACTCATGAATTTAAACAATATATTTACAAAAAGATCAACAACTTCCACTTGGTTCTCTTTCTGATTTCAGCAAATGCCCTTGGCGAGTCACATCACGTCTCAAATGTCCCAGGCTTTCAGTTCCTGAAAGACAAAATGGAATTTTAGAGAATCATGCACCATATAACATTTAACAGATTATTATCATTTCAAATCCAGAATATGTCCATAAAGATTGTCTTTCAATAAACCTTCCAATACAATTGATAAGATGCATAAAATGAATTAAGTCATCATTCAATACACAAAACGCATTCCATAAAATTTGATTGTCCTCAAACTCATGACTTCCTTGAACTCATTAGTAATAAATACTTTTAATAACTTAGGTAAAAACAATAATTCATAAGGTGACTTATTTCATTCAAGTCATTCAAAATGAATAAGTTATCTTAAATTCATATGAAAGTATAGAGCTTTCATTCATTATTCAGCTCCAACTTTCTAAGTACTTTGTTTTACGTCAACTCATACAACATTCACCCTCTCATACCCTTGAGACAAAATCGATTAATACTTCCTCCAAAAGGAATGCTCTGGAAAACAAACATTCATAGATATCAAAAATGCTGCCATCGGTCTGTTTTATAAATGTAGGGCATCGATGACAGAATTCATAGTTCAGGCTAATAGCCACCACAACTCCATGACATGTCAGGTATTTTTGCAGTCAGTGCATAATGTCTTCAATCTCCATTTCATATAGCTGTAAGGAGTCCATTATTCTACAACTTAATGTTATGGTTGTACCATTTTATATGTCAATTGCTATGGCTACCCAATATGATGATTTCACATTCACAGGTATTAGCACTACCTCAAAACACCACCAATTGAACACTGCTCCTGAGACCTTTGTCAGAACATCTGTTTGCTAATAGAGGTTACGCAATTCTTGGCTAACAAAAGAAACAGTAGCCATTAATACATTATTTTAATTATTGTGAGATGTCACCTGATTGTTGTAAACATCTTTAATCCCACCACTAAAACCACTTTCCATTTCTTATTGTATCCTAATCCTTTCTAGTTAGTGGCGATGGTAGGCACTTAGGTGGACTGGGAATTTCACCAGATGAATGTTTGTCATTGCATCGATGGAAATGCTGTATGTTTGTGCTCTTCTATATGCTACCACAACAAATGAAGCGTCAGAAAATACATGTTTGACTAATTCAAAAGGTATAAGCTACTGTAGATTTGGATCATTGTGTAAATCTTGTATATGTATATTTATCTGAAAATGTGATTACACCAGGCAATTCATATGTGTGCTTGCTATGTATGCTGGACAGAGTATAATGTGTAGGTAAATTGCTTTCGGTTGACTATGTTCGTAAGTCAACAAAGAGCTATTTGAAAGTTTATACTTAAAACCAGCAAATCAAACTGTTTGGGGACAGACTTGGTTGAGACAAACGAGCACTGAAGGTGTTCCTTGGTAAAGATTGCCACTCTGTCTTGCCGAAAAGGTTTATAGGTTAGGTTAACATCAGTGTTCAAAACACGTCTCAGTAATGACCAACACATCTGGACTGGAGCTGTGAACACACACTTTCAATTGATACATTTTAAGCTTCTAGTGTTAACGTGCAGAAAACCCAGGCTTTTACAAGAGCAGAAATCAGTGAAGCAGATATCAGAGCACAGGTTATAATTGGGGCTAGCAACAGTAGATGGGCCAGGGTGTAGATGCACATTTCCAGATATCATCAGCAGTAATACAAATCAGGGCACTGCAGAGGACAGGGAGCTCTGCAGTGTTGATTTATGACATTTGAATGTGTATTAGATGGCAACAACATCATATTGTACAGCAATTTCATCAGGTAACATGAAGACAAAGCCAGCGAGAGGTGGTTAGAATAGAGTCAGGAACAAACAGTCTGGGTAAATGCATTTATTTTTATTTTACCTTTATTTAACCAGGTAAGCTAGTTGAGAACAGATTTGTACCTTGTCAGCTCGGGGATTTGATCTTGCAACCTTTCAGTTACTAGTCCAACGCTCTAAACACTAGGCCACGCTGCCGCCCCAATAACACAATATAAACTTATGCAATTCGTTCCAGTCACTGGCAGCGGAGAACTGAAAGGAAAGGCGGCCAAAGCAGGTGTTGGCTTTGGGCATGACCAGTGAGATATACCTGCTGGAGCGCATGGGTGTTGTTATCGTGACCAGTGAGCTGAGATAAGGTGGAGCTTTACCTAGCATAGACTTATAGATGACCTGGAGCCAGTGGGTCTGGCGATGAATATGTAGCGAGGGCCAGCCGACTAGAGCATACAGGTCGCAGTGGTGGGTGGTATAAGGGGCTTTGGTAACAAAACGGATGGCACTGTGATAGACTGCATCCAGTTTGCTTAGTAGAGTATTGGAAGCTATTTTGTAGATGACATCGCCAAAGTCAAGGATCAGTAGGATAGTCAGTTTTACTAGGGTAAGTTTTGCGGCGTGAGTGAACGAGGCGTTGTTGCAAAATAGAAAGCCGATTCTAGATTTGATTTTGGATTGGAGAGGTTTAATATGAGTCTGGAAGGAGAGTTTACAGTCTAGCCAGACACCTAGGTATTTGTAGTTGTCCACATATTCTAGGTCAGAACCGTCCAGAGTAGTGATGCTAAATAAGCAAGTTCATAGTTAACAAAGCACGCAGGAGTCATGAGGCAAATAGCATAAAGCACAAGAAAAAAATATTATGATTTCAGACTAGCCATTGTAAGTTCAGAGTTAATGCGACACAACATACATATTGTAGCGACCCGTACAGACAGCTGTGTGTTATGTGTTAGGCTATTAGTTGGTTTTATTGTACTTACCAGTACCCAGTGTTCACAGGGTCCAACATGCCAATCAACCTGCTATCTGCCAATCAAGGAAATGCCTGGAATGTTCTGATGCTGGGCATCCTGGTGGTTGGCGGAGTGGCGTGGAGGGGGGGGTTGGACAGGGGGATGAAGCATTGGAAGTTAAGACCAGGTTTAGCCATTGTTCTCTCTTACGTCTTGGCTTCACAAGAGAAGGTCACGGTTGGTTTGTGGGGTATCTTTCATTTATTTGGCGTGGGCTACGGCCAAACAGTAGCCTGTGTAAAGTTGGGTTAAGAAACCGTCAATTCGTAAACTCAAACCTCTGTCTGGACAATTGTTCCTTTATGATCTAGTCAGGTCACAATACACTTTTTTAAGTTGCAATTAATGATACATGTACACACACAAAAAACGTTGACCATTTAGGCTTGAACATTTTTTTCTTACATAGTATCTTATAGAAATACGTAGTTCTTTGTATGATAAGTCAAAGATATCGATAATTGTGCTTATTTTGGCCCTAACTATTCCTTTACTTAGTATACAGGGTGGGACTATTGTTCTGAACGATTCCGGAAACCGTGACACGGAAGTAGTTACTTATTCTTACCTGTTTCACAGCAGTGTTGTCTAGGTTTTCCAATAACCAAATTTAACGGCGGCAGGTGGCGAAGTTGGTGGTGGTTAGTACATTTACAACACTTATTTGTTCTTATGTCTTTTGAGTAGCATTTTGCTAGCTATTTTAGCTTATTGTCGTGATACTTTTACTACGCTGCTAATTAGCAAGCTAGCTGCAATATGAATAGCTAGCTAGCGCATCATCACTTCGCATGACATTGTGCATTGAATGCTATTCTAACCAGTGTTGTAAAGTACTTTAGTAACATAACTTTAAAGTACTACTTAGTTTTGGCTGATATCGGTACTTTTTAGATTTGACACATTTTACTTCTACATTCCTAAAGAAAAAAAAACATGAAAAACAATGTGCTACCTGGTTGTTTACTAAAAGGAACTTCAAATTACTTTTGATACTTAAGTATTTTAGCAATTATTTACTTTTGAAAAGTACATTTAAATCAAATACTTTAACGTTACTACTTGAGTAAGTCTTGTTACTTTAGTAATTTTCTATTAAGGTAGCTTTACTTTTATTGAAGTATGGCAATTGTGTACTTCTACCACTGGTGCTAACTAGCAAAATTATAAAATGTTCATTAATTTTAAAGATGTTAGTCCGTAAAATATGTTTACACGTATCTGCGCTAACCTGGCTAGTTTCCCATGGTAGGTATAATTTGTGGAACGTTCCATCAGGAATCTGTTCAAAAACTTTAAGGATGCCAACAAACGCATACAAAGTAGCATGATCAATTTACCTAGCTGCCGAATAGGCATCAACTCACCACGTAGCTTATTCTTATTGTTTGTCCATAGGCTACCAGTGTGAGGACCAACATTTTTCGGAATAAACGTGGTGTGTGAAAAACAACGAAATTGCCAGCTCCCTACCTGGTATTTCATGCTGCCGCTATACAACTTTGTGTTGTTTGTTGGCAACCTTGTTATTTACGAAGTTGTTGGAACATTCCACATATTATATCCACTCGGTCGGGGTCCCAAGGAGTGCAGGTTTTGGTTTTTGCCTTAACGCTACACAGCCGATACAAATCCTGATGATTGGTTGATATTTTTTTCAACGCCTGATGATTATTAGAATCAGTTGTGTAGTGTTATGGCAAAAACCAAAACGTGCACTCCTTGGGGTCCCGAGGACCGAGTTTGGGAAACCCTGCGCTAGGCCCATAATGGCTGATGAACGCTCAACTCCGTTCTCTTTAATCGAGGCGGATGTTGTTGTTGCTAGCAAAAGTTATCAAAACTCAACTCCGCCTCAATATAAGAGAACGAAATTGAGCAGCGTTCCTCAGCTAGCCCAATAATAGACTATTTAACGCACCGACAGCGTCATTGCGCAAAATAGTATGCAGGATCATCTGGATATGTATGCAACAAAAGTTCAACATTCAGCTTCTGCTACCATTTGTCAAGCCGTCTACGCATACAGTTTGACGCATACATTCGATAAATCCAATTTACACCGAACGCACTGCGACTGCCTCTGCAACGCAATGCTCCAAGGCAAACGCAGTGTTTAATTGGGAATGAATGTAAGTCTGGTGTACCAAAATGCAATGGCGTTGTCGGTGTTTTCGCAGCGTAACCCTATAAAGGGGGTGGGTGTAATTTGTGGAACGTTTCTACAGGAATCTGTTCCAAAAACTTTGGAAAGTACATGGTTTGCCAACAAGCAACGCATACAAAGTAGCATGATCAGTTCACCTAGCTAATTAGCTGCCGAAAAACGTAATTAAATAGCCCACTCCCTACAACTTTGTATGCTTTGTTTGTTGGCAACCTTGTTATGAAGTTTTTGGAACAGATTCCTGTTGGAACGTTTCACAAATTATACCCACCCTATAAAGGTGCGTAGTAATTTAACCTTACATTTTTTTTTAAATAATTTCTTGCTGATATGAAAGATGAATACCTTTTTATGTTTCCAAAACCGTTCTGTAAATGATGCATGTTAACGTTCAGAACGAGTGTCGGGGCACCTAACAAAACTTCCCCGGGCAGAAGATACTATCATTAATAGGTGCTAAATGTAGTTAGCTTCTATGAATGGGCTAACCTGAGGCAAGGACCATATGTGGTGGTTAGTGGCTCAGGACAGGGGTCAGTGATGGGCATGTACCATTTGTTTTCTCCTCAGATGGGAACCTAACAAGTCAGAGCTTTGGAGAAGTAATCATGGCCACTAAGCCCCCGCAGCCTCCATCCTTACGCTTTGGCCAGGTGGTCATTGGACCTCCTGGCTCAGGTAAAACCACATACTGCTGGGGGATGCAGGAGTTCTTGAGTCACTTGGGACGGAAGGTAGTTGTGGTGAACATGGACCCTGCAAATGAAGGGCTCCCATACCCCTGTGCCATGGATATTTCAGAGCTGGTCACCCTAGATGGAGGGTTTGAAGCTGGGGCCCAATGGTGGACTCCTGTACTGCATGGAGTACCTGGAGGCCAATCTGGACTGTCTGGAATCCAAGTTAGAGGAACATAGTGACTGTTACTTCATGTTTGACTGTCCTGGTCAGGTGGAGCTGTACACCCACCAGAACTCAGTGAAAAACATATTTTCTCAGCTAGCCAAGTGGAACTTCAGGGTGAGATGCTTCAGAATTCTAAGATGTTTGTGCCCTTTGGTGCTGGAATGTTGTGATTCCTAGTATGAATGATTCCCCAAAATAAACACTGTGTAGTATGTCAATCCACGCAAGACACATTCAGTATAATTTAGCCTAATTTAAGAAATGTATTGTTTGCTGTATTGATGGTGAATTTGGGGCTTTGACAAGTAGGCCTAGCTATTTGTATTGATGTTTTATGGGCTTGTGCTTTATTAGTGTTGAGTCATAGGGCCTATAGGTTGTGCTCATATCACTGAGTTAGTTTTAATAACCTGAGCAGCGGTGCACCAGTCAATGGCCTGTGACGTTAACGGGCAAAATCGGTGAGGGAGGAGCGCCCTTCTCAAATCGAACAGCATGGTTCATTGTTCAGAAATGCATCTCTTTCCATAAAATATATGTTTTAATTTTCAAACTAGTTTTCATTGGGAAGGCAGATAAAGCGTTTTTATTAAAAGCAATCACTTTTGCTTTTAATAAAAGTAGAAGCCAACCCGGCTCACCTCCAAGGGGGCAACCCGTTTCAAAAACAAATGTCATCATATTTCACCCGGTGCAAACTCGCCCCACCGGGATAACCTGGGCCAGATAATTGAATCCCTGCACTGTCTCACTAACACTCCCTCTTTAAACACTCTCAGCTGACTGCAGTGCACCTTGTGGACTCTCGCTGACCCAGCTAAGTTCATCTCGGTGTTGTGCACCTCCCTGTCCACCATGCTGCACGTGGAGCTACCCCACGTCAACATCCTCTCCAAGATGGACCTCATCGAGCAGTACGGCAAACTGGGTGAGATGCTAACCATGTGTATGTGACCAATAACATTTGATTTGATAAGACGTCCTGAGTGATGATGAATATGGGCTTTGTATGGCTATATTCCCTCAGTTTCCCTCAGAAGTGTTTGATTTGACAGTTTGTCTTTAGCTGGGGGATTTGTTTCATTTTTGCACTTTGTCTCTGGGATAGCCTTCAACCTGAACTTCTACACAGATGTTATGGACCTGACATAACTGCTGGATCACTTGGCTGCTGACCCTTTAAGAAGTTCCTCAAACTAAATGAGAAACTTGCAGGGGTCATACAAGACTACGGCCTTGTCTCTTTTGTGCCTCTCAATGTGCAGGTGAGACTTTGCTGCTACCTTTTAGAAGTTCACTGGTTCTTGGGCATCTGCTGGTTCTGGGTCATATTTATTATGGGACATAAAGTTCAGTACCTCTCTGTTTCAGATATTTTTATTCCACTTCTTGCCTACTAGTGAACACAACCTTGATAACACTTTGTCTAAACTCAATAAATACTGGTCCATTTTAGAAGGTGAGGTAAGGGTAAAACATTGTAGTCTCAACCTGGAGGATGAAGCTTGCGTTTACATTTTTTGCCACTTAACCACTGACATCCTGCACTTTGCTCTATCTCCAGGACAGGGAGAGTATGACGCAGGTCCTGCGGACAGTGGACAAAGCCAACGGCTACAGCTTCGGAGACCTGGAGGAGAGGAACCTGGCATGCAATGATGTCAGCCGCTGTGGGGTCAGACTTTCAGTTCACCTTGTATCCTTTACTCACAGCTGCTATATTGATTTATGTATTTGTTATTAACCAGTCTATTTCACATGCTCAACCTATGAAACAAAGCAATTTTAAATGTAAAAGGTTTTAAAGGTCCAGTTCAGTCCAAAACAAAATGTTCCTATGTGTTATTTATATTATATATATATATATATATACATACATACATACATACATACATACATACATACATACATACATACAGTACCAGTCAAAAGTTTGGACACCTACTCATTCAAGGGTTTTCCTTTATTTTTACTATTTTCTGCATTGTAGAATATTAGTGAAGACTTAAATGATGAAATGACACACATGGAATCATGTAGTAACCAAAAAAGTGTTAAACAAATCAAAATATATTTTAGATTTGAGATTCTTCAAAGTAGCCACCCTTTGCCTTGATGACAGCTTTGCACACTCTTGGCATTCCCTCAACCAGCTTCACCTGGAATTTTTTTCCAATGGTTTTGAAGGAGTTCCCACATATGCTGAGCACTATACTCTCCAAATCAAATGTTATTTGTCACATGCGCCGAATACAACAGGTGTTGTGAAATGCTTACTTACAAGCCCTTAACCAACAATGCAGTTTTAAGAAAAGAAACGTGTTAAGTAAACAATAGATAAGTAAATGTAGCAAATAATTAGAGGGCAGCAGTAAAATAACAATAGCAAGGCTATATACAGGGGGTACCGGTACAGAGTCAATGTGCGGGGGCACCGGTTAGTCGAGGTAATATGTACATGTAGGTGGAGTTAAAATGAGGATGTAAGGATGATAAACATAGAGTAAGAGCAGTGTAAAAGAGGGGGGTGGGGGGCAATGCAAATAGTCTGGGTAGCCATTTGATTAGCTGTTCAGGGTCTTATGGCTTAGGAGTAGAACCTGTTAAGTCTTTTGGACCTAGACTTGGTGCTCCGGTACCGCTTGCCGTGCGTTAGCAGAGAGAACAGCCTATGACTAGGGTGGCTGGAGTCTTTGACAATTTTTAGGGCCTTCCTCTGACACTGCCTGCTATAGAGGTCCTGGATGGCAGGATGCTTGGCCCCAGTGATGTACTGGGCTGTATGCACTACCCTCTGTAGTGCCTTGCGGTCAGAGGCCGAGCAGTTGCCATACCAGGCAGTGATGTTCTCACTGGTGCAGTTGTATAGCTTTTTGAGGATCTGAGGACCCATGCCAAGTCTTTTCAGTCTCCTGAGGGGGAATAGGCTTTGTCGTGCCCTCTTTATGACTGTCTTGGTGTGTTTGGACCATGATAGTTTTTTGGTGATGTGGACACCAAGGAACTTGAAGCTCTCAACCTGCTCCACTACAGCCCTGTCGCTGAGAATCGGGGCGTGCTCGGTCCTCCTTTTCCTGTAGTCCAAAATCATCTCCTTTTGTCCTGATCACATTGAGGGAGAGGTTGTTGTCCTGGCACCCACACGGCCAGGTCTCAGCCTATAGGGAAGAGGTCAGTCTCATCGTTGTCGTTGATCAGGCCTCCCACTGTTGTGTCATCAGCAAACTTAATGATGGTGTTAGAGTCATGCCTGGCCATGCAGTCATGAGCGAACAGGGAGTACAGGAGGGGGCTGAGCACGCACCACTGAGGGGCCCACATGTTGAGGATCAGCGTGGCGGATGTGTTGTTACCTACCCTTACCATCTTGGTGCGGCCCGTCGGGAAGTCCAGGATTCAATTGCAGAGGGAGGTGTTTAGTCCCAGGGTCCTTAGCTTAGTGATGAGCTTTGGTGTTGAACGCTGAGCTGTAGTCAATGAAGAGCATTCTCACATAGGTGTTCCTTTTGTCCAGGTGGGAAAGGGCAGTGTGGAGTGCATTAGAGATTGCATCATCTGTGGATCTGTTGGGGCGGTATGCAAATTGGAGTGGGTCTAGGGTTTCTGGGATAATGGTTTTGAAGTCAGCCATGACCAGCCTTTCAAAGCACTTCATGGCTACAGATGTGAGTGCTACGGGTCAGTAGTCATTTAGGCAGGTTACCTTAGTCCCTGTGCCCAAGAACACTAAGGTGGTCTTCTTGAAACATGTTGGTATTACAGACTCAATCAGGCACAGGTTGAAAATATTTGTGAAGACACTTGCCAGTTGGTCAGCGCATGCACGGATTACCGTTCTGGTAATCCATCTGGCCCAGCGGCCTTGTGAATGTTGACCTGTTTAAAGGTCTTACTCACATTGGCTGCGAAGAGCGTGGTCACACAGTCGTCCGGAACAGTTGATTCTCTCTTACGTTTCAGTGTTACTTGCCTCGAAGCGAGCATAGAAGTAATTTAGCTCGTCTGGTATGGTCGTGTCACTGGGCAGCTCGCGGCTGTGCTTCCCTTTGTAGTCTGTAATAGTTTGCAAGCCCTGTACGATTCAATCTTAGTCCTGTATTGATGCTTTGCCTGTTTGATGGTTCGTCGGAGGGCATAGCGGGATTTCTTATAAGCTTCCGGGTTAGTCTCCCGCTCCTTGAAAGCGGCAGCTCTACTCATTAGCTCAGTGTGGATGTTGCCTGTAATCCATGGCTTCTGGTTGGGGTATGTACGTACAGTCACTGTGGGGACAATGTCATCGATGCACTTATTGATGAAGCCAGTGACTGATGTGGTGTACTCCTCAATGCCATCGGAAGAATCCCAGAACATATTCCAGTCTTCTAGCAAAACAGTCCTGTAGGTAATTATCTGCTTCATCTGACCACTTTTTTATTGACCGAGTCACTGGTGCATCCTGCTTTATTTTTTGCTTGTAAGCAGGAATCAGGAGGATAGAATTATGGTCAGATTTGACAAATGGCGTGCGAGTGAGAGCTTTGTATGCATCTCTGTGTGGAGTAAAGGTTGTCTAGTGCGCCCCCCCCCCCCCCCCCCCCCCCTCTCTGGTTGCACATTAACATGCTGGTAGAAATTAGGTAAAACGGATTTAAGTGTCCCTGCATTAAATTCCCAGGCCAGTAGGAGCTCCGCCTCTGGATGAGCGTTTTCCTGTTTGCTGAAGGCCATATACAGCTCATTGAGTGCGGTCTTAGTGCCAGCATCGGTTTGTGGTGGTATATAGACAGCTACGAAAAATATAGATGTAAACTCTCTTGGTAAATAGTGTGGTCTACGGCTTATCATGTGATACTCTACTTCAGGTGAGCAAAACCTCCAGATTTCCTTAAATTCCGTGCACCAGCTGTTGTTTACAAATGTACATAGACCGCCACCCCTTGTCTAACCAGAGGCGGCTGTTCTATCCTGCTGAAAAAGCGTAAAGTCCGCCAGCTGTATGTTATTTATATCGTCGTTCAAACCGAGTTTTTAATGTCCCGTTGGTAGGATATACGTTCTCGTAGTTCGTCTATTTTATTATCCAGTTATTGTATGTTGGCTAATAGGACCGATGGTAGAGGCAGATTACCCAATTGCCGTCTGATCCTTCCAAGGCACCCAGACCTACGTCCCTGATATCTCTGTCCCTTTCTCCTGCGAATGACGGGGATAAGGGCCTTGTCGGGTGTCTGGAGTAAATCCGTTGCGTCCGACTTGTTAAATAGACAATCTTCAAGTACGGGGTGGGTAATCGCTGTCCTGATATCTAGAAGCTCTTTTCGGTCATAAGAGATGGTGGCAGAAACATGATGTACAAAATGAGTTACAAATAACGTGAAAAAACACACAATAGCACAATTGGTAAGGGAACCGTAAAAAGGTAGCCATCTCCTCCGGCACCATTATCATTAATCCAAACACTGGCTTCTCGGGCATTATCACTGAAATAGACCAATAGAGAGTTTCAAACCTCTCTGCCAATAACAGCTAGTTTTCCGTTTTCCCCTCCCCACTTAGACCACTCCCAGACAGTCCTCGCAAAATTCTTGCTTGAGAAATTGATGAGAATTTGCTGAGAATCTATTTTTGTTTTTATTTAAAAATTGTAAAAAGAAACGATCTCAGTAAGGTACTTAATAGTTACCCAGAAAGGATTTGATATTGTGATACTAACTGTTGCATTTGGACCTTTTTTTTAAAGCAGTCTCAGCAAGTGATGACAATTATTTGAGTTTGAATAGTGTGTTCTGTTCTTAACAGATCTGTCTGTAGAGTGCTGCTTACCATAGATGACTGGTCTACACGCCTAAGGATTTCACTGTTGGTCTAAACTTGTTGTTTACGGTGCATGTGACAAATATAATTTTGATTCGATTTTCTTAAATTTTACCCCTAGATCTCTAGGAGTGCAAGAGAGGTATGTTGGAGATGGTGAAAAGACTGTGGAGGAGGTGGTGATGGATCTGTAAATCACCAGACACCAATCAATGGATGCTGCTGACCTCCATGTTGCTTGCTCTGTGCCAGCAAAGGACTGACAGTACATTTGTCCAGTGGAAGTGGTGTGTCAAACGCAGCAAATGCTATTCTTCTTTCGCTCTTTTACTGAACACGTAAATGTTCACTCTTTTAGCTTGATATGGCTGGTTCTGGTTATATAGAGGAGAGAAAGGGTTAGAAGCATCAGACTGCAAAGAGAATCCAAGCCAACTGCTTCTTACCCCACAATCCAAGAATTGGATCAATCTGGGTTAAGAATTTGAATTGATATATCCTTGGCTTTTTGGCTGGGTTATAATTCCAGTGTTAGTACAGACTACAGTGTGTTTTTTAGTTGGATGCAAATGCTCATCTCTTATTCTGCCAGCGAAAAAGATGGACAAATCCAGGAGCTCTGGACTACAGAAAATTATTTACATTTTGTAATGAGAAATACCCTGGTGTGTGAGGGCAGTTTGGTCAGCCCTTCAGTCTGTACATTGGGTATGAATCCCTTTGCAGATCAGAAAAATCAACTGTTAATAAGTGTTTTTTAAATGAATAAAGTTGGTCTTACATGCATGTACAACAGACATTTACAGATGTGCCCTCTTGTGTGTTTGTGTGGACCTATAGCTCTGTGTAATAGGTGCAGACCAGGAGAGGGTGAGGTGGACTATCTCAAACTGAGCATCATCTCCCTATCTACCCCAGACCTGTGACACATTTAGATAAGGAAGAGGCAGAGGGAGAATTCAGATTGGAGCTTGAGTCAGATCAGCAGCATAGGTACTGGTCCCTGGATGCAGCTGTTCCCTTCATTTCTCTCCAGAATCTATTCAGGAACCTTTTGTTCTCCAAAGGTGGCAGCTGATAGCCAACAGAAAGAAGCTCACATGCGGATTAAAACAATAGACGTGTGCAACGTAGTAGGCAAGATTCTTAACCAGTCCTGATTTGGATGCTCGCTTTAAGGATGTAAAATGATAGAGGTTTCAAATATACACTTGGTAATTCACCTAGCTCATAGAGTAGAGCTGTTTTCAAAACATGGAATGGAGTTCTATCTCCAAAGTATTAGTCACACTGTCCTGATTTGTTGTCTGCTAACCTTTCAAAGATGTAGCTTAAATGGAATGAATGCTGCTGTACATCTAGAAAGGTAGAAGTAATCTTGACTTTCATATGCTCAGAAAACAGTTCATACCAGCAGTGTCCAGAGGCTTGTTGGCAAACCAATAAATAGATGAATGTTTATGTTTTATCCATGGATAATTTCTTTCTTGTAAACCTTTATTCCATGTAAAAACAATACACTGTCAGGATATTGGCAGTCAAAACTAACCCTACTTAGAGTCATCAATAAGTGCATCGATGACGTTGTCACCACAGTGACCGTACGTACATACCCCAACCAGAAGCCATGGATTACAGGCAACATCCGCACTGAGCTAAAGGGTAGAGCTGCCACTTTCAAGGAGTGGGACTCTAACCCGGACGCTTATAAGAAATCCCGCTATGCTCTCCGACGAACCATCAATACAGGCAAAGCATCAATACAGGACTAAGATTGAATCGTACAACACCGGCTCTGACGCTTGTTGGATGTGGCAGGGCTTGCAAACTTTTACGGACTACAAAGGGAAGCACAGTCGTGAGCTTCCCAGTGACAAAAGCCTACCAGACGAGCTAAATAACTTCTATGCGTGCTTCGAGGCAAGCAACACTGAAGCATGTATGAGAGCATCAGCTGTTCTGGACGACTGTATGATCACACTCTCCGTAGCTGATGTAAGACCTTTCAACAGGTCAACATTCGCAGGGCCAGATAGATTACCAGGACGTGTACTCTGAGCATGCGCTGACCAACTGGCAAGTGTCTTAACTGACATTTTCAACTTGTCCCTGACCTAGTCTGTAATACCAACATGTTTAAAGCAGACCACCATGGTCCCTGGGCCCAAGAACACTAAGGTAACCTGCCTAAATGATTACCGACCCGTAGCACTCCTGTCTGTAGCAATGAAGTGCTTTGAAAGGCTGGCCATGGCTCACATCAACACCATTATCCCAGAAACCCTAGACCCACTCCAATTTGCATACTACCCCAATCTCAATTGCACTCCACACTGCCCTTTCCCACCTGGACAAAAGGAACACCTATGTGAGAATGCTATTCATTGACTACAGTTCAGCGTTCAACACCATAGTGCCCTCAAAGCTCATCACTAAGGACGGACCCTGGGACTAAACACCTCCCTCTGCAACTTTCTCTCTGCTACTGCACGGCAAGTGGTACTGGAGCACCAAGTCTAGGTCCAAAAGGCACCGGCTTCTACCCCCCAAGCCATAAGACTCCCGAACAGGTAATCAAATGGCTTCCCGAAATTTGATTTGATTAAAACACATGGCTGGTGAAGGAGACTGGGCCAAGCATAACTCTGGTCTAATGTGACAATATACCTTTATTTACAGTTATGTGTACTGAACAAAAATATAAAGGCAGCATGCAACAATTTCAAAGATATTACTGAGTTACAGTTCATATAAGGAAATCAGTCAATTGAAATAAATTAATTAGGCCCTAATCTATGGATTTCACATGACTGGGGAGGGCCGCAGCCATGGGTGGGCCTGCCCACACACTTGGGAGCCAGGCCCACCCATTGGGAAGCCAGGCCCAGCCAATCTGAATTCGTTTTTTATTATGGACATAAATACTCCTCAGTTGCATCAGCTGTCCGGGTGGCTGGTCTCAAACGATCCCTGTAGGTGAAGAAGCCGGATGTGGAGGTCCTGGGTTGGCGTGGTTACACGTGGTCTGTGCTTGTGAGGCCGGTTGGACGTACTGCCAAATTCTCTAAAACAACGTTGGAGGCGGCTTATGGTAGAGAACTGAACATTCAATTCTCTGGCAAACGCTCTGGTGGATATTCCTGTAGTCAGCATGCCAATTGCACGCTCCTTAAACACTTGAGACATCTGTGGCATTGTGTTGTGACAACTGCACATTTTAGAGTGACAATTTATTGTCCCCAGCACAAAGTGCACCCATGTAATGAGCATGCTGTTTAATCAGCTTCTTGATAGGCCACACCTGTTGAGGTGGTGGATTATCTTGGCAAAGGAGAAATATTATTTTACAGGGATGTAAACAAATTTGTGCGCAACATCTGAGATAAATAAGCTTTTTTCTGCGTATGGAAAGATTCTGGGATCTTTTATTTCAGCTCATGAAACCAACACTTTAAATGTTGCATTTTATATTTTTGTTAAGTATAAATAGGAGATCTTGGGTACTGTAATTGTTTTAAGTTTCTTTCTGACCAGGAGATGGCACCAGTGTATCCAAATCCCCTTCCCTAGATCCCTTAAAAAATTATACTCCAGCTTTTACAGGTGGCCAAAGCAACAAAAAAAAACTAAGTCAGGAGGGGAGAGGAAGCCACAGTAAATCTGTGTTTCTGCACAACTGGCCCTGTGTCTGTTTTCTGGGATGGGAAGGCCCTGCATGTCTTCCAAAGGGACAACAACTCCTGCCTCTTCCCTTATGTATTAACAGTATAGTGGCTTTGAGAGAACGGGGACAATTCTTTCCATCTCTGAGACCTTTTGTCCTTAGTGAAAGGTCAAAATCCTTCCAGGTTTTTCTGCTATTATTCCCTGGTATTAAAAATGGCCGTTTAAGATTGATATTTAGTATGGACCTCTATATAGATGCCTCTTCTCATACCAGTTGGGGATGTAGGCGCAGACACAGATGGTGCTAACATTGGAAAAATAATGGCAGACTGTAGTACCTTGAAAGGTCATATCCCGACTGCCGTTATAATCAAATCAAATGTTATTTGTCACATGCGCCGAATACAATAGTGAAATGCTTACTTATAAGCCCTTAACCAACAATGCAGTTTTAAGAAAAATAACAAAAAATATAAGAAATAAAAGTAACAAATAATTAAAGAGCAGCAGTAAAATAACAATGGCGAGGCTATATAGAGGGGGTACCGGTTAGTCGAGGTAATATGTACATGTAGGTAGAGTTATTAAAGTGACTATGCATAGATAATAACAGAGAGTAGCAGCAGCGTAAGGGAGGGGGAGGGGGGGGGGGCAGTGCAAATAGGCTGTGTAGCCATTTGGTTAGATGTTTAGGAGTCTTATGGCTTGGGGGTAGAAGCTGTTAAGAAGCCTCTTGGACCTAGACTTTGCGCTCTGGTACCGCCTGCCTTGCGGTAGCAGAGAGAACAGTCTATGACTAGGGTGGCTGGAGTCTTTGACAATTTTTAGGGCCTTCCTCTGACACCGCCTGCTATAGAGGTCCTGGATGGCAGGAAGCTTGGCCCCAGTGATGTACTGGGCCGTACGCACTACCCTCTGTAGTGCCTTTGTAACCGATGTGAAATGGCTAGCTAGTTAGCGGTGGTGCGCGCTAATAGCGTTTCAATCGGTGACGTCCCTCGCTTTGAGACCTTGAAGTAGTGGTTCCCCTTGCTCTCCAAGGGCCGCGGCTTTTGTGGAGCGATGGGTAACGATGCTTCGTGGGTGACTTGTTGATGTGTGCAGAGGGTCCCTGGTTCGCGCCCGGATCGGGGCGAGGGGACGGACTAAAGTTAAACTGTTTCATTGGTGCCGTGACCCGGATCACTGGTTGCTGCGGAAAAGGAGGAGGTCGAAAGTGTAACCGATGTGAAATGGCTAGCTAGTTAGCGGTGGTGCGCGCTAATAGCGTTTCAATCGGTGACGTCACACGCTTTGAGACCTTAAAGTAGTGGTTTCCCTTGCTCTGCAAGGGCCGCGGCTTTTGTGGAGCGATGGGTAACAATGCTTCGTGGGTGACTTGTTGATGTGTGTAGAGGGTCCCTGGTTCGCGCCCGGGTCGGGGCGAGGGGACGGACTAAAGTTAAACTGTTACACCTTGCGGACGGAGGCCGAGCAGTTGCCATACCATGCAGTGATGCAACCTGTCAGGATGCTCTCAATGGTGCAGCTGTAGAACCTTTTGAGGATCTGAGGACCCTTGACAAATCTTTTCAGTCTCCTGAGGGGGAATAGGTTTTGTCGTGCCCTCTTTATGACTGCTCTGGATAAGAGCGTCTGCTAAATGACTTAAATGTAATGTAAATGTCTTGGTGTGCTTGGACCATGTTAGTTTGTTGATGTGGACACCAAGGAACTTGAAGCTCTCAATCTGCTCCACTACAGCCCCGTCGATGAGAATGGGGGCGTGTTCCTTTTCCTGTAGTCCATAATCATCTCCTTTGTCTTGATCACGTTGAGGGAGAGGTTGTTGTCCTGGCACCACACGGTCAGGTTTCTGACCTCTTCCCTATAGGCTGTATCGTCGTTGTCGGTGATCAGGCCTACCACTGTTGTGTCATCAGCAAACTTAATGATGATGTTGGAGTTGTGCTTGGCCGTGCACTCATGAGTGAACAGGGACTACAGGAGGGGACTGAGCACGCACCCCTGAGGGGGCCCACATGTTGAGGATCAGTGTGGCGGATGTGTTGTTACCTACCCTTACCACCTGGGGGCGACCCATCAGGAAGTCCAGGATCCAGTTGCAGAGGGAGGTGTTCAGTCCCAGGGTCCTTAACTTGGTGATGAACTTTGAGGGCACTATGTTGTTGAACGCTGAGCTGTTGTCAATTAATAGCATTCTCACATAGGTGTTCCTTTTGTCCAGGTGGGAAAGGGCAGTGTGGAGTGCAATAGAGATTGCATCATCTGTGGATCTGTATGCAAATTGGAGTGGGTCTAGGGTTTCTGAGATAATGGTGTTGGTGTGAGCCATGACCAGCCTTTCAAAGCACTTCATGGCTACAGATGTGAGTGTTACGGGTCGGTAGTCATTTAGGCAGGTTACCTTAGTGTTCTTGGGGACAGGGACTATGGTGGTCTGCTTGAAACATGTAGGTATTACAAGCTCAGAAAGGGAGAGGTTAAAAATGTCAGTGAAGACACTCGCCAGTTGGTCAGCGCATGCACAGAGTACACATCCTGGTAATCTGTCTGGCCCTGCGGCCTTGTGAATGTTGACCTATTTGAAAGGTCTTACTCACATTGGCTGCGGAGAGTGTGATGACTGAAAATAACTTCTGGACATCAGAACAGCGATTACTCACTGCGGACTGCAAGAAACTTTTTTTCCTTTAATGAGTCCGACGAGTAGGATATACTGCTTTCACTGGAATAGACCCAGATCCCAGTAATTTGCTTGAATAAAAGGGTCCGCGGAGGGTCCGCTTCCTTCTGAGAATCCGTAGGCGAGCGAGTAAACTCCCACTGCCATCTGTTCTTCTTGCTAACATGCAATCATTGGAAAATAAAATCTATGACCTACGATTTAAGATTATCCTACCAACGGGACATTAAAAACTGTCATATCTTATGTTTCACCGAGACGTGGCTGAACAATGATACGGATAATATAGACCTGTCGGGATTTTCCATTCACCGCAGAACAGAGAAGCTTTGTCTGGTAAGACAAGAGGTGGGGGAGGTGTTTACTTGTCAATAACAGCTGGTGTGTGATGTCTAATATTAAAGAAGTCTCAAGGTATTGCTCGCCTGAGGTAGAGTACCTTATGATATGCTGTAGACCACACTATCTACCAAGACAGTTCTCATCTATGTTATTCGTAGCTGTCTATTTACCACCACAGAATGAAGCTGGCACTAAGACCGCACTGAACCAACTCTATAAGGCCATAAGCAATGAAGACAATGCACACCCAGAAGCGGCACTCCTAGTGGCCGGGGACTTTAATGCAGGCAAACTTAAATCAGTTTTACCAAATTTTTACCAGCATGTCACATGTGCAACCAGAGGGGAAAAAATCCTAGACCACCTTTATTCCACACACAAAGATGCATACAAAGCTCTCCCCCGCCCTCCATTTGTCAAATCTGACCATAATTATATCCTCCTGATTCCTGCTTACAAACAAAAACTAAAGCAGGAAGTACCAGTGACTCGCTCAATACAGAAGTAGTCAGATAACGCGGATGCTTACACTACAGGACTGTTTTGCTAGCACAGACTGGAATATGTTTCCCGGGATTCATCCAATGGCATTGAAGAGTACACCACCTCAGTCATCAGCTTCATCAATAAGTACATCGACGACGTCGTCCCCACAGTGACTGTACGTACATATCCCAACCAGAAGCCATGGATTACAGGCAACATCCGCATTGAGCTAAAGGCTAGAGCTGCCGCTTTCAAGGAGTGTGAGACTAATCCGGACGCTTATAAGAAATCCAGCTATACCCTCAGACAAACCATCAAACAAGCTAAGCATCAATACAGGATTAAGATTGAATCCTACTACACCGGCTCTGACGCTCGTCGGATGTGGCAGGGCTTGAAAACTATTACGGACTACAAAGGGAAACCCAGACGCGAGCTACCCAGTTATTCGTAGCTGTCTATTTACCACCACAGAATGAAGCTGGCACTAAGACCGCACTGAACCAACTCTATAAGGCCATAAGCAATGAAGACCCAGACGCGAGCCTACCAGATGAGCTAAATGCCTTTTATGCTCGCTTCAAGGCAAGCAACACTGAAGCATGCATGAGAGCACCAGCTGTTCTGGATGACTGTGATAATGCTCTCAGTAGCCAATGTGAACAAAACCTTTACCTTTAAACAGGTCAACATTCACAAAGCCGCTGGGCCAGACGGATTACCAGGACGTGTACCCAAAGCATGTGCGGACCAACTGACAAGTGTCTTCACTGACATTTTAAACCTCTCCCTGACAGAGTCTGTAATACCTACATGTTTCAAGCAGACCACCATAATCCCTGTGCCAAGGAAGCGAAGGTAACCTGCCTAAATGATTCCCGCGCGTAGCACTCACATCTGTAGCCATGAAATGATTTGAAAGGCTGGTCATGGCTCACATCAACAGCATCCTCCCGGACACCCTAGACCCACTCCAATTTGCATACCTCCCCAACAGATCCACAGATGACGCAATCGCACTCCACAATGCCCTTTCCCACCTGGACAAAAGGAGCACCTATGTGAGAATGCTGTTCATTGACTAAAGCTCAGCGTAGTGGAGCAGGTTGAGAATTTCAAGTTCCTTGGTGTCCACATCACCAACAAACTATCATGGTCCAAACATACCAAGACAGTCGTGAAGAGGGCACAACAAAACATTTTCCCCCTCAGGAGACTGAAAAGATTTGGCATGGGTCCCCAGATCCTCAAAAGGTTCTACAGCTGCACCATCGAGAGCATCCTGACCAGTTGCATCATTGCCTGCTATGGCAACTGCTCTGCATCTGACCGTAAGGCGCTACAGAGGGTAGTGCGTATGGCCCAGTACATCACTGGAGCCAAACTTCCTGCCATCCAGGACCTATATAATAGGCGTGTCAGAGGAATGCCCATAAAATTGTCAGGGACTCAAGTCACCCAAGTTATAGACTGTTTTCTCTGCTACCACATGGCAAGCGTTACCGGAGCGCCATGTCTCGGACCAAAATGCTCCTCAACAGCTTTTACCCCCAAGCCATAAGACTGCTTAACAATTAATAAAATTGCCACCGGACTATTTACACCCCCCCCCCCCCCCCCCCCCTATATATGTACATGGCTTCTACTCGTTGTTGAATATCTATGCATATTCACTTCACCACTACCTACATGTACAAATTACCTCAACTAACCTGTACCCCCTCACACTGACCCGGTACCTCCTGTATATAGCCTCGTTATTGTTATTCTTAGGGTTACTTTTTATTATTATTTTTTACTTTAGTCTATTTGGTAAACTGTTCTTGAACTGCACTGTTGGTTAAGGGCTTGTAAGTAAGCATTTCACGGTAAGGTCTACACTTGTTGTATTCGGCGCATGTGACAAATAAAGTTTTTGATTTGATCACTGTTGTCCGGAACAGCTGATGCTCTCATGCATGTTTCAGTGTTACTTGCCTCGAAGCAAGCATAGAAATAACTTAGCTTGTCTGGTATACAAATCTATAAGATGCTTTATTGTCACATAGACCGAATAGGTGCAGTGAAATGTGTTATTTTACAGGATCAGCCATAGTGTAGTACGCCAACCCAGGAGCAAATTAGGGTTAAGTGCCTTGCTCAAGGGATTTTGGTAATTTTTAGAGTACTGGGCAAAGTACCATCATTCATGAAGTGTGTTGTCAATGTTTATACATGTGATTGTGCCTCCTGACTGCCACTTACTGCCTTTTTCATTAGCTCTCCCTTTATAACTGTGTCTGTGTGTGCATGGGGGGACTGTAGATTAACCTCACATTGATCCGAATATGGCTTAAATGCAACAACCCAATTCACCCCCCACCCCTCAAGGAATTTTGATACATTCAAAAAACAAGATGCAACATGTTAATATATATTTATTTTTTTTACAAACTCTTGTTGTGAGTGGGATTCCCCACCTCAGGGCAAGGTCAGGGTTGGCCAGCGTAGTTCAATGTTGGCGGCTGAGAAAGCTGTGTTCACTGCCCATCCCCCACACTCACAAGAGGAGTGTTTCTGCTTGCGCGGCTGCCGTTAGGAGAGAGAGACAGACAGAGAGGGGGTGGGTAGGGAGAGGGCGTGGAATTAGTGAGAGGGTGCATTAGTCTCGTTCAGGCAAGGTTTTCCCTCCTACAATTCTGAGCTAATATTAATTTTAGGCCCAACTGAATTTTGATATTTAGAACATGCTAACATGACCAGATTGTAGCTGATATGTGTGACTATCTTATTAATTGTTTTCACTTCCTCATTCATTCTTGCGACCTCATCCCATAGTATGCGCTCCGCAGTTCGCACACGATGACACATCGACACTGGTGAAATGCTACCCCCTCAGTCCTTGCCCAGAGCAGGAGTCTTTCAACCAAACGATATTCATTGAACGTGGATACATCATAATGAAACAATGTATTTAATAGTAATTATTATTCAGACTTCCAAATCATGAAACATAATCACTCAATCATCAGGTGCCTGCTTGGCCTGTCGCATGTTGAATTGTTCAAAAACTGTCGATAGAACGGAACAAAGAAATGATGCATGTTTTGAGAATAGTAACATTTAAAACCCAAACATCACTTTACAAATGCAACCATTCTTGTGCCCGTATGCAATGTAAAACTGAACGAATCCACTCCGTGTTCCCACTGAGCTCCAATCCGTACTTTACTTCTGTCTGTACGGCTCAGTAAAATGGCTGTATCTCGCGGAGCCTCGTGCTGGTTCGCTCCGTTCCTTGCGTCTACTCTCGCCCAGTAATAGAACCCCCAGAATATATGTCTGTTTATGCATCCTTGAGGTGTATTATTACGTGTACAATTATTTTCACATCGGAATCAGGAGACAACCGGATTCGGTCCGGTGAAAGGGGTGGGAATGAGTCGGGACAAGGATAAATGGTTATAAACAATTATTTATATTCAATGCTAGCGTTTGATTGTGACTGACTCGCCGAGAGAGGGGGGTATTATGGCCGCTCAGGTCGCCAGCGCCGCCACTCTCAACACAAGCCCGCCTTCCGAACTAAAGAAGCCGGATCGAGACCCAAATGAGGATTCTATACTGGGGGAAAAGCAGCAGGAAAACAAGCAGTCGGGATTAGAGCGCGGATCTCCGGGCCGGGGGGATCTGCAGGACGGGGCCGATGTTGGAAATGCAGGGGGAGGAGGGGAACCAGAGATGAAGAACGGGAACGGGAACCCGTCCAGGACTATTAATAATCAGAATGATTCCATCGGATCCGAGGGGAATAACCATCCCGGGATGGTACACCACCATGGGTCCGGTTTTCCTCCACCTTCTTATGGATACAGTCAACACTACGGCCGGGCCCCTTTTCATCAACATGGCGGACAACAAAGCCCTGGCATGGCAGCTGCTGCAGGTCCAGCCGTGCAGTCGAGCAATATGATGGACCCATATCAACCCAATTCGCACGACCATGGCTTTTCTAACCACCAGTTTAACAATTACAATCCATTCCCGAACAGAACTCCCTATTCTGGCCAAGGATACGGCATGAACCCCTCGCGTAATACCCAGGCTCCGGCTGCTGGGGGACAGCCAGCTAACGTTAAGCAGCAACCAGCAGGAGGACCCACAGCAATGGCTGCATCTTACAACAATCAGAGATATAATATGGGGAATCCACAGCCAACGTCTACCCCAACCCTCAACCAGCTCCTAACCTCTCCAAGCACCACGCGGGTATATCCAAATTACCCATCTAGTGAATATAGTAATCAGGAAGGAGCTAGTAAGGGACCAACAGACACGGGCAGTAGCGGTCAGTATGGAGGGGGGAATCCGGGTTGGCAACAAAGGACCCATCATCCGCCGCCTATGAGCCCTGGAAGTACAGGGCAACCCCTAGGTAGAAGCCAGGTAAAGGCCCATGTTCCACCGAATCTTTATTACTGTACATTTGGTGTAATCTTATGTATGTAGTTCACAACGTAGCAGGCCAGCCATTGTTGCGAGCCAGTTCGCTTGCAAAGACACTCTAAAATGGCTGCCTCTCGTTTTTCCAACACCACCTCATTAAACAGTATTTATTTAGTTTGTATGAATTCTATCACTTTCAAGCGTCTCTTCTTCGGCAATCCTCCTTATGAGATTGAACTTCGAACGTTCAGAGAATGGAGGCCCGAATCTTGAAAGAGGTGAAAAAGCTCTTAAGGCCTATATTCATTACTCAGACTTGTTTTCTCGGCAGGACGGTATATAACGTAATTAAACAGTTATTCCTTAATAGGTTATTTCTTATCGTTTGCACTGCTAACGTCAGTCGTTTTGGAATACAGTTTAATGTTTATGAATAGACTATACATTTTTATGTCCACAAGTCTGTTTTGATCATTATGGAAATTGTGAAGTCAATGGACAACATTTGCAAGCCCAGAACACTGATGTTGCCTAGACTCAAGTGTACACGTGTGTTTGAAACTGATTTTAAGTGGACTGTACTAATAACTAAATTATGTAAAATGTTACATTTTAATCAACACACACTGGCCTATTTATTTATGAGTGTCATTTGGTGCCTCTGTTGTCAGGAACTGCTTCCACCACTGCATTCTGCTTGTAAACATTGGCTTAGTGATTTGAGTGACTGAGTGCAGGTTGCTTTGCTCTGGGATTTGAATTGTGGAGGTAAAAATCCTGCTGTCAAACCCAGTAGACAGTTGGTCTTGGTTTGACATGCTAGCTGAGATCTGATTGGCTCCTCATCCTGTGCTCTTGGCCATTTATAATTGCATATGCTGTAAAGCAAACAAAAAAAATCCTGATAAGTGCACTCCTCCACACTGCACAAATCCATGAGAGCTCATACTTAACACATTTTTGACAATTTCTCTAAATTACTACTTTGCAATCATCTGTTTCCCACACGTATGACATGCCTGTTTGCACTATTCCACATGCATTCTATAATAAGGAGAGATGGTCAGAGTTTGGCCCATTGATCAAGTTAATCACATTTAACTTTTGTCAATCCAGTTTGATATTGTGTGCCACTTTAAAAAAAAAAAGAAGTTTTTTACATTCTATAGTCTAACCCATACCTGTTGAATTTCTAGATTCATAAACAAAACCGCAACCACGACCAACATGGCAAATAGAAGAGTTTACGGAACTTTGTAGCCTACACGTATAAGTTAGTAACCGTATTTGCACCATCCTATAAAGAAAGGCAGATGAAAATGGCTATAGTATCTTGACCCTCATTGTTAAGCATCCACTATCTCCTCTCATTTTGGATCAAAGTAAAATGGCAAGGTAAATCACTCAAGTTAATAATGTATTATTACAGTCCTTTTAAATAGTTTTTGTATCTGCACCATGCATTTATGAGCTACAAATCTGAAACGAAGGAATTTCTCTTAGTGGTTGAGATGTGTACACTAGATGCCAGATGAGCAATCCATCACAAAAATAGGACCCTAGGACCAAGTTTGGGAAACCCTTATGTAGGCTACAACAAGAACTTGCTGCAGTACCTGAGAACAATATTTGGAGCAATCATATTTGGGCGTGACCACTTTAAATATCATGGAAAGCTGAGGTCGTCAGAGCAGTTTTATCTACGCATGAATATCGCCCAGAACTAACCAACTGTCAGGAAATTATATATATATACATGCTTCGAGACTACAGTGTGGCCTATCTGATGGATGCCCGGCTGTCTTTGGTTACATGCCATAACTCACTAGCATATTAAAGCAGTAATACTCACTCACCTTTTACTTCTCCCTAACAAACTTCTACCTGACAATGTTTTGTTCATCAATAGGATCTTTGTTAGGTTGGTAATGCATGCCAATGTTAACATGTTAGGGAGACATCATCCACTATGTCCCGTTTGATGGGTTCATCTATCAATGACATACAGATGTATTCCTGTGTTGACACTGCATAGCGAGGTGAACATGAGCCGTGTGTGTGGCATGAGTAGCTGCTGTATCTCATGTGCCACTCTGTCTCTGTGTGTGACTAAGAATTCCTTCTAACCCCCTTGGCCAATCACAGAGACCGTCCAGCCGCCTCTCCCCGCCTAGGGAGTCTCCACTCTGTCGTATGCAGATTAGCCATGTGCTGCTTTTATTTATTTCAATTAATTATCTGGAAGCTGGGAAATGTCAAGAAACGCTTTTTGCCCTCCATTTCTAAAGGCCTTTGTTTAGCAGTGACGTGCCAGAGCTGTCTCAAGTCTCAGAGCAGTGTGCATTGACAATGGTACAGATAAAGAATCCAAGCCCATAAGAATCGACTGTGGTAAATGAATGCTTATGTTTTCATTAGCTTGTCCATTTGTTGTTATTAATGTTGTTATCGACATGGAATCTTTTGACGACCCTTGTTTAGGTTGTTTTGAGTTGAGCAAGTTAAACTGATAGGCCTAAGGGTAGCGATTTACATAGAGTAAAATTAAAATGTTGAGGAGATGGAGGCCTAGAGATTTAAGAAAACTTTCTCCATTGAGACGATACCTGACTCATAGTTGTGTTCGGATCATAACAGAGAACAGTGAGTAGGCTACTTTTCCCTCCATTTATGTCATTCATTCAGAGCCAGAATTGCCCCCCCGAACCAAACAGAAGCACAGCTGGGATGTGTTTATTTAAGATTGGGCAGACTGCCCTCCATTTGAGATGAGCGATATATACATACACATACATACAGACAGTTGAAGTCGGAAGTTTACATACACCGTAGCCAAATACATTTAAACTCAGTTTTTCACAATTCCTGACATTTAATCCTAGTAAAAATTCTGTTTTAGGTCGGTTAGGATCACCACTTTATTTTAAGAATGTGAAATGTCAGAATAATAGTAGAGAGAATGATTTATTTCACCTTTTATTTCTTTCATCACATTTCCAGTGGGTCAGAAGTTTACACTCAATTAGTATTTGATAGCATTGCCTTTTAAATTGTTTAACTTGGGTCAAATGTTTCGGGTAGGCTTCCACATGCTTCCCACAATAAGTTGGGTGAATTTTGCCCCATGCCTCCTGACAGAGCTGGTGTAACTGAGTCAGGTTTGTAGGCCTCCTTGCTCGCACACACTTTTTCAGTTCTGCCCACACATTTTCTATAGGATTGAGGTCAGGACTTTGTGATGGCCACTCCAATACCTTGACTTTGTTGTCTTTAAGCCATTTTGCCACAACTTTGTAAGTATGCTTGGGGTCATTGTCCATTTGGAAGACCCATTTGCAACCAAGCTTTAACTTCCTGACTGATGTCTTGAGATGTTGCTTCAATATATCCACATCATTTTCTTTCCTCATGATGCCATCTATTTTGTGAAGTGCACCAGTCCCTCCTGCAGCAAAGCACCCCCACAACATGATGCTGCCACCCCCGTGCTTCACGGTTGAGATGGTGTTCTTCGGCTTGCAAGCGTCCCCCCTTTTCCTCCAAACATAACGATGGTCATTAGGGCCAAACGGTTCCATTTTTGTTTCATCAGACCAGAGGACATTTCTCCAAAAAGTACAATCTTTGTCCCCATGTGCAGTTGCATACCGTAGTCTGGCTTTTTTATGACGGTTTTGGAGCAGTGGCTTCTTCCTTGCTGAGTGGCCTTTCGGGTTATGTCGATATAGGACTCGTTTTACTGTGGATATAGATACTTTTGTACCGGTTTCCTCCAGCATCTTCACAAGGTCGTTTGCTGTTGTTCTGGGATTGATTTGCACTTTTCGCACAAGTACGTTCATCTCTAGGAGACAGAACGTGTCTCCTTCCTGAGCGGTATGGCGGCTGCATGGTCCCATAGTGTTTATACTTGCGTACTATTTTTTGTACAGATGAATGTGGAACCTTCAGGCGTTTGGAAATTGCTTCCAAGGATGAACCAGAATTGTGGAGGTCTACAATTTATTTTCTGAGGTCTTGGCTGATTTCTTTTGATTTTCCCATGATGTCAAGCAAAGAGGCACTGAGTTTGAAGGTAGGCCTTGAAATACATCCAAAGGTACACGTCCAATTGACTCAAATTATGTCAATTAGCCTATCAGAAGCTTCTAAAGCCATGACATAATTTTCTGGAATTTTCCACGCTGTTTAAAGGCGCAGTCAACATAGTGTATGTACATTTCTGACCTGCTGGAATTCTGATACAGTGAAATAATCTGTCTGTAAACAATTGTTGGAAAAATGACTTGTGTCATGCACAAAGTAGATGTCCTAACCGACTTGCCAAAACTATAGTTTGTTAACAAGAAATTGGAGTGATTGACAAACAAGTTTTAATGACTCCAACCTAAGTGCATGTAAACTTCCGACTTCAACTATATATATATATATATATATATATATATATATATAATATATATATATAGCGCTCCATAACTATTGCACAAAAAAGGTTAATGACCGTGGGAAAAATGTTATAAATAAAACTCCCCTCGTTCCCTTTGCTCTTGTAATGCTTTCATGTGTTCTATGGACTTGCCTTCTGTCATATTTTTTATTTTTTTGCCTGTCAGGATGGGAAAATGCGTCCCTATAGCTCTTGCTGTGTTGGGAAGCTTGAAATGTGTGAGTTGGCTTGCATGAGAGACCCCTGCTAGATAATTAAAGTGCTTATAAACTATAGTGTAGTCATCTGCCCGTATCCAAGTATTTTGTGATCTATGGTACATCCTGTCACCCGCACCTCTCATAATTTTTTATAGTGTTCATGTTATGAAGTGTTGTTCATGTATTTGATCTTCTGCTCCACAGCCACCAGGTGCAATGGATCCGATGGCTAAAATGAGAGGCCAGCCGTACGAGGGGGGCAGTCCATACTCCCAACAGCCTGGGCAGGGGCCTCCCCCAGGAGCCCAGCAGGGTCATGCATACCCGGGCCAAGGCTACGGTCCACTTAGCTCCCAGAGATACCCGGTGGCCATTCAGGGCCGCACCCCTGGGGCTATGGGAGGCATGCACTACGGGCAGCAGGTCAGTGGTGTCATCAAGCTGACTTATTCTTACATTCTCTCACACCGAAATCAGCCATCCTTCTCTTCACACACTACTATATGGCTTGCTTGTCATATGCCTACCCATTTGCTTGATTTCTAACTTTGGTATGTATTTGTGTGTAGATGCAATCTTATGGACAGCAGGGACCAGGAGGCTATGGGCCTCAGGGCCAAGGGCCCTACTACAGCCAACAGGGCCAGGCTTCACACCCAGGCCAGCAGCAAGGGCCCTACCCCCAGGCACCTCCGGGACAGCAGGGTGGTCAGACACCCTACCCTCAGCAGTCCCACCCTTCCCAGACGTCATCCTCACATGCCCAGGGTGGGCCGCCCTATCCGCAGCCCCATATGCCCCCCCAGTCCCAGGGCCCGCAGCCAGGTCCATCCCAAGGGACCCCGCTGTCTCAGCCTCCCTACTCCCAGGGCCCGGCCCAGGCTCAGACCCAGTCTGGTCAGCCTCCTTACACCCAGCAGCAGGGGCCTCCCAGCCAGCCACCACAGCAGGCCAGCTCCCAGGTCCCAGCAGGGTCGCAGCCCCAGCTTAGCTATCCACCCACGCAGGGCCCACAGCAGCTCCCCACACAGCAGCAGCAACCCCAGACACCCGCTCAACCCCCTCAGCAACCACCAGGTCACAGCCAGCATCCACAGGTCCAGCCTGCATCCTACTCCCAGAATCCTCCACAGCAACAACAGCAGCAACAACAACAGTCACAGCAGTCACCTTACCAACGCTTCCCTCCTCCACCACAGCAGGTACAACTGAATTTGGTGTGTGTGTGCGTGCACGCGCGCGCAATTGATGTTTTATGATTGAGGTACCTTTGATATCGTCATAGTACGTGCAGTACCGGTTGCCATACTTGCTCAGCAGATGGAAGGCATTGGTATTGTCACTGTGTATTCTCATGTACACATCTATGTGAATGCTCTTCAATACTGATTGTCTCGTTCTCTCCCCCAGGAGATATCCCAGGACTCGTTCAGTTCCCAGTCTAGCGCCCCTCCCTCCAACCAGCCTAAAAGTGGCTCGGAGGACGTCAGCGTACAAGGCCGGCCGTCCAGCCTACCCGTGAGTCCTCACCCAACCTGTGCAAAGGTATACTATACGTCTATAAATCAAATTATTACATTGTTCTGAAATCATAATGCATTGAAACATGTTTGCGTGATTCCATGTGACCCATTTTAGTCTTAAAAAGAGTCAAACCGGTGGGTGTGGTGTTGTGGTTAATTAATGCTACCCATGTTTATTTTGTATGGCATTTGAGTGTGTGTGTGTGTCTGTAGATGTCATTGGGCATGCATAGCGAACTTGCAGAAATGTTGTGTGGCAGTCTGGGAGATGAATATTAGTAAATTTGAGCAGAGCTCGGGCCTGGATAAAAACGAGAGCGAAAGCGAAGGTATCAGATTGTATAAAATTTACATGGCAGGGTTGCTCCGTGCTGAGTCGGCACACATCCACCGTAACCATGACAACCCCCTGCTCTAATATGCTATCTCTTTTCCTCGACAAGATCAATAACCATAACTGTGTGTGTCACATGTCTCCAAACCTAGTAGAAAGTGTGCTGCCATGCTTTCCAAGACTGAGGAGATTAAATTGTGCTTGCATCCTGTATGTGCTTCTGTTGTGCTAGTAGACAGAGCTACAGGAAGTGCATGGAGTCGTTATCAAGACATCTCACTGCTAACTGTACAGTCAGCTAATGGCTGTCATGTCGATTCTATCAGGCCGGCGTTTTTATACAGCGTCTCCTCACCATAGGTCCCGTTCTCTCCTGTCTTGTGTGTCTGCAGGATCTCTCAGGCTCCATCGATGACCTTCGCACTGGCACGGATGGCGCTCTGAGTCCTGGCGTGAGCACTTCAGGTGTGTCAAGCAGCCAGGGCGAGCAGAGCAACCTGGCCCAGTCGCCATTCTCGCCCCACACCTCTCCCCATCTGCCAGGCATCCGAGGGCCCTCGCCGTCGCCCGCCGGCTCCCCTGCCAGTGCCACCACCTCCCGCACGGGACCCCTCTCACCCGCCACAATGCCAGGTGAACACACGTACACGAGTGCGCACACATACATGGGTTTTTCTGACATGTACTAGGACACATGCAATTTGTTATACATATACATGATGACAACAAAATGACCATAGATTGAAACAGTGGAGCTACTGCAGTCAATAATCTTTTAAAATGATAGTTTTAAAAGGTGCTTGGCTGCAGTAGCTCCACTGTTTCAATCTATGGTCATTTTGTTGGATTAACTTAAGTGTCCCTTAAATATTGTTGTTTAGGGACCCAGATGCCCCCTAGACCATCGAGTGTACAGTCTGACGGGAGTCTGCACCCCGCCATGAGCCAGTCTCCCATGACCCAGGACAGAGGTGAGTTCACCCTAACTGAGAATCCCCTCACACAGTACTACCCCGCTCTGCAGGGATCACTGACAGTGTTCTGTTTTAATGAAACTTAGGCTGCACTTTCTTTTATGGTACCTGGTACTTACCAGCAAATTGTGCGGTAACAATAGGTACTTTCTGGTACTTCAAATAATATTACATGTAATTGCCATTTTACCATGTACGTTGTAAGTAAATACTGGCAAATTTATGTACCGAAGCCTTCTGATGTGTCTTAGGAGAGATTTCCAGTGTTTTGTTGGAGGATTAACATCTCTTTCACTCTCTCTTCTCTGACCCTGCCAGGGTTTATGCAGAGAAACCCCCAGATGCCCCCCTACGGCTCACCACAGTCTGCCTCTCCCCTGTCACCCCGACAGTCCTCTGGAGGCCAGGTGCACCCTGGGATGGGACCTTATCAGCAGCAGAACAACTCCATGGGGGGCTACGGACCTCAGGGTGGGCAGTATGGCCCACAAGGTGAGTTCTGTGGGTTACACTGTGCAACAAAGGGAAGGGGCTGGTGGCAAAATATCAACATTTGGTGCACTTTAAAAATAACAACTCAGTTGATATACCAAATAGACTTTTAATCATTTTGATCTTTAACATTTTGGTTATCCTCTGACTGACAATGTATAAATGCTTCCCACTTTATTATCTCACCATCCTGTCAAGTTGCTTCGTGTTTGTTCCTCCAGCCAAATCAATGGAATATGTATTTTTGCCTCATAGGAATTCCCTCCTATCAGCTCATCCCTCCCTTTCTGAGCCTAGCGCAGCTATTTTTAGCCATGGAGAACAGTCAGCTGACATAGCAGAGCCCCCCCTGTCAGTAGAGCTGCCACTGTGATGGCAGGCTCATAGCTCAGTGTGCACAAATCCACTGCCAGCTCAGTATAGTGCCTTGCACAACTTCAACAGACATTAGCAGTCATGTACACATTTCACAATAGAACCCCAAGTTGATTAAAGATTTAGTTTGTTGTTTTGCGCATATAACTAGTCTTCCCAATGTCACCCGGGCAGTGTTTATTTAAATTTTTTAACATACATTTTTTACACACATTGTTTTTGTCCATTCTACTACAGGTTATCCCCGGCAACCTGGATACAACAACATGCCCAATGCCAACTACCCAGGCATGGGTAACCCCATGAACCCTGGCCCTGGCAACCCCATGTCTGGGCAAGGGGGGCTGCCGTATGCAGGCATCCCCCCTGGTAGAATGCCTCCGGGCCAGGTGGGAGTGCGTCCCTATGGCCCCAACATGGGGCCCAACATGCCACCCAACATGGGTAACATGCCACCTCAGGTGGGCTCAGGGATGTGCCCTCCCCCCGGCCTCAACCGGAAGGCCCAGGAGGCTGCAGCTGTAGTCATGCAACACGCTGCTACCAACTCCATACACAGCAGGTACGCTATACTCTTTACTAAACCATATTACACATGTACAGTGCATTCGGAAAGTATTCAGAGCCCTTGACTTTTTCCACATTTTGTTACGTTACAGCCTTACATGCTGACCAGACAGCTCGCTCGCGTCCATGTTGATTTTGACACGCAGGTTGAAATATCAAAACTAACTCTGAACCAACAATATTCATTTGGGGACAGGTCGAAAAGGATAAAAATTAGTCCTGGGCTATAAACATTGGGTTGTTATTTTACCTGAAATGCACAAGGTCCTCTACTCTGACAATTAATCCACAGATAAAAGGGTAAACCAAGGTTTTTTTCTAGTAATCTCTCCTCCTTCAGGCTTCTTCTTTGGACTTTATATGGTGGTTGGCAACCAACTTTAAGGTGCATTACCATTACCAACTGGACTGGAGTGTGGACCTCAGTTCATCTTTCAATCACCCATGTGGGTATATGCTCCTATAAACCAATGAGGAGATGGGAGAGGCAGGACTTGCAGTGCGTCACAAATAGAACCAAGTTCTATTTTAGTGTCTGGCTATGCAGACGCTCGCGCAGTCTGGATGCAATGATTGAATAACATGTATATGTATATTAATTTTGCAACGCTCGCACATGCGACGCGGGCGGTGTGGACAGCATGTTTTTCTAAAATGGATTAAATTGTTTTTCCCCCCTAATCAAGCTACACACAATACCCCATAATGACAAAGCAAAAACGTTTTTTTTTTAGAAATGTTTGATTATTTATTACAAATAAGAACTGAAATATTACATTTACATAAGTACTCAGACCCTCTACTCAGTACTTTGTTGAAGCACCTTCGGCAGCGATTACAGCCTCGAGTTCTTAGGTATGACGCTACAAGCTTGGCATACCTGTATTTGGGGAGTTTCTCCCATTCTCTGCAGATCCTCTCAAGCTCTGTTGGTTGGATGGGGTGCGTCGCTGCATAGCTAGTTTTAGGTTCTGCCAGAGATGTTCGATCGGGTTCAAGTCCGGGCTCTGGCTGAGCCACTCCAGGACATTCAGAGACTTGTGCCGAAGCCCCTCCTGCGTTGTCTTGGCTGTGTGCTTAGTTGTTGTCCTGTTGGAAGATAAACCTTCGCCCCCGGTCTGAGGTCCTGAGCCCTCTGGAGCAGGTTTTCATCAAGGATCTATCTGTACTTTGCTCTGTTCATCTTTCCCTCGATCCTGACTAGCCTCCCAGTCCCTGCCACTGAAAAACATCCCCATAGCATGATGCTACCACCACCAGGTTTCCTCCAGATGTGACGCTTGGCATTCAGGCCAAAGAGTTCAATCTTTGTTTCATCAGACCAGAGAATCTTGTTTCTCATGGTCTGAGAGTCATTTAGGTGCCTTTTGGCAAACTCCAAGCAGACTGCCATGCCTTTTACTGAGGAGTGTCTTCTGTCTGGCCACTGTACCATAAAGGCCTGATTGGTGGAGTTCTGCAGAGATGGTTGTCCTTCTGGAAGGTTCTCCCATCTTCAGAGGAACTCTGGAGCTCTATCAGAGTGAGCATCGGGTTCTTGGTCACCTCCCTGACCAAGGCCCTTCTCCCTCGATTTTTCAGTTTGGCCGGGCTGCAAGATTTAGGAATAGTCTTTGTGGTTCCAAACTTCTTTCATTTAAGAATGATGGAGGCCACTGTGTTCTTGGAGACCTTCAATGCTGCAGACTTTTTTTTGGTACCCTTCACCAGATCTGTGCCTCGACACAATCCTGTCTCTGAGCTATACGGACAATTCCTTTGACCTCGTGGCTTGGTTTTTGCTTTGACATGCACTGTCAACTGTGGGACCTTACATAGACAGGTGTGTACCTCCACCCAATATGTTATTTTTATAATCATTGTTAATGTGTTGAGTATGTGATATCTGGTCCTAACTAGTAGATTTTCCTGTACGTTGAAGGTCCTGTAAAGGCAGTGAGAGGAGGAGTGATTAGAGCAGCAGGAAATAAAGAACAGAGGAGAAAGCAGATGAGTTGAAGACAGACTCACTGAGAGGTAGACAGGCAGACGAGATGTTCTCCAGCCCCTGTCACTACGAGGAATACCTGACTCTCACATTACATCCAAACACATTAAAAGCATTGGAAAGTTCAGATGCAGATTCAGCATATTTTCTCTCTCTTTAGGCTTTACAGTCTTCACAGTTGTACAAAGTCACTAGACATGTTTGTATCAAGAACAAGGAATTCCCCCTTGCAATGGCACTCATAACAGTCTTGCTTATTTAGTGATATTATTGCATAACTGATTTTTTTTCAGCAGGAGAGGAATGTTTTTCACTCTGAAATCATGCTACATGCTAAAAGTGTGGTTGTCCCTCATCGTTCAGGATGCCTGGCTACCCCAACATGCCCCCTGGCATGATGGGCCCTGGCGCCCCCTATGGCCCTCCCATGAACAACATGCCTGGCATGATGAACGCGCAGGGCGGCTCGCCTTTCCCTATGGGGCCCAACATGGCCAATAACTCCAGTGGTGAGTACTGTTGTCCAATACTGTTGCTCCATGGTGCCCCAGGTATTTCTGATATGGCAGGATGACTTTGGTTGGGACAGTGGTCAGTGGCATAGGTTTGCTTTGGGGTGGCCAGTAAGTAAGGCCTGATGCAATTTGTCTGCAGTGTTTTCACAATAGACCTTTTTCTCATCTGAAAGTTCTAGCATAGACGGATGAGTTTTCCAAAACAAATATTGTTTTAGTGCAGTCGTTGTTAATCTAAGTCACACTTGAGGAAAGTTTTTGCATTGGTTTCACCAGAGCATTTCCTATCCTGTTTGAAGATAACGTTGGTCAATGAACAATGGCCACGGTATGAATAAGTTCTATAGGGGAATCTTTGTTAGTCTGTAATGCTCTGAAATTAGAATACAAAAAATGTCAGCTGCCTCTGGTCGTTCAGCACTTGTTTTTCCTGATCCCGAGAATTGTTGTTCAAAAGCTGTTGAACAGTGCTCAACCCCACAATGTACCCTTGTACCTAGGTTTGGCCCCAAGTCCAGAGTTTGGTATGGATGGGAAAATGAACCAGGGCCAGAAGATGAACAACAAAGTGGACGGAACACCGAAAGCGGAACCGACTAAATCCAAGGTGATAAGATAATGTCTTTGTCTGTCCACTTGGGACAATTTTGTTTAGGGCTTGTGTGTACGTTAAAAGAAACTACGTTATAAACCATATTGTTTGTAAACTGTTAACACACATGTTACCATCATACTTTTGACTTTATTCCGTGGTTATTACAGTTGCCAATGAGCTAGCTACTAAAGGGAAATAAGACCAATGGGTTTATAACCCAACCCTTTCCCTCATGACGGCTCTCTCTTGCCCCCTTCCAGAAGTCGAGCTCTTCCACGACAACCAACGAGAAGATCACCCGTCTGTACGAGCTGGGCCCCGAGCTCGAGAGGAAGATGTGGGTGGACCGCTACCTGGGCTTTATCGAGGAAAAAGCCATGGGCATGACCAACCTGCCTGCTGTGGGCCGCAAGCCCCTAGACCTCTTCAGACTCTACGTCTCGGTCAAGGAGATTGGAGGCTTCGCACAGGTCAGTGTAGGTTTGTGCTGTACTATGCATGCATGCACTGTAGTGTGTTTGATCTATTTATTTCCCTATTGAGGTGCCCTCTTGGCCAGGTTTCCCTTTATAAAAGAGGTCTTCTGACCTCAATGGGAATTCCTGGATAAATATACACAACCGTTAGAAATGTCCTTGTTTTTGAAAGAAAAGCCCATTTTTGGGGTATTAAAATAACATCAAATTGATCAGAAGTACAGTGTAGACATTGTTAATGACTATTGTAGCTGGAAACGGCAGATTTTTTAAAATCAAATATCTACATAGGCGTACAGAGGCCCATTATCAGCAACCATCACTCCTGTGTTCCAATGGCACGTTGTTAGCTAATCCAAGTTTAGAATTTTAAAAGGCTAATTGATCATTAGAAAACCCTTTTGCAATTATGTTAGTACAGCTGAAAACTGTTGTACTGATTAAAGAAGCAATAAAACTGGCCTTCTTTAG
Source organism: Salvelinus namaycush (assembly GCF_016432855.1). NCBI lineage: Eukaryota > Metazoa > Chordata > Actinopteri > Salmoniformes > Salmonidae > Salvelinus > Salvelinus namaycush. The sequence continues at coordinate 38,725,735 of NC_052311.1, read as the reverse complement.
ACTAGTTGAGTATCTGGAGCATTAGATTTTGTGGGTTCGATTACAGGCTCAAAATGGCTAGAAACAAATAACTTTCTTCTGAAACTTGTCAGCCTATTCTCGTTCTGAGAAATGAAGGCTATTCCATGCGGGAAATTGCCAAGAAACTGAAGATATCTTACAACGCTGTGTACTACTCCCTTCACAGAACAGCGCAAACTGGCTCTAACCAGAATAGAAAGAGGAGTGGGAGGCCCTGGTGCATAACTGAGCAAGAGGAAAAGTACATTAGTGTCTAGTTTGAGAAACAGACGCTTTACAAGTCCTCAACTGGCAGCTTCATTAAATAGTACCTGCAAAACACCAGTCTCAACGTCAGTGAAGATGCGACTCCGGGATGCAAAGAAAAAGCCATATCTCAGACTGGCCAATAAAAATAAAAGATTAAGACGGGCAAAATAACAGACACTGGACAGAGGAACTCTGCCTAGAAGGCCAGCATCCTGAAGTCGCCTCTTCACTGTTGACGTTGAGACTGGTGTTTTGCAGGTACTATTTAATGAAGCTGCCAATTGAGGACTTGTTTGAGAAACAGCCGCCTCACTAGACACTAATGTACTTGTCCTCTTGCTCAGTTGTGCACCAGGGCCTCCCACTCGTCTTTCTATTCTGGTTAGAACCAGTTTGCGCTGTTGTGTGAAGGGAGTAGTACACAGCGTTGTAAGAGATCTTCAGTTTCTTGGCAATTTCTCGCATGGAATAGCCTTCATTTTTCAGAACAAGAATAAACTGACGAGATTTAGAAGAAAGTTATTTGTTTCTAGCCATTTTGAGCCTGTAATCGAATCCACACATGCTGATGCTCCATATACTCAACTAGTCTAAAGAAGGCCAGTTCTTTAATCAGAACAGTTTTCAGCTGTGCTAACATAATTACAAAAGGGTTTTCTAATGATCAATTAGCCTTTTAAAATGATATACTTGGATTAGCTAACACAACGTGCCATTGGAACACAGGAGTGATGGTTGCTAATAATAGGCTTCTGTACGCCTATGTAGATACTCCATAAAGAATCTGCCGTTTCCAGCTACAATAGTCATTTACAACATTTACAATGTCTACAATGTATTTCTGATCAATTTGATGTTATTTTAATGGACAAAAAATGTGCTTTTCTTTAAAAGACAAGGACATTTCTAAGTGACCACAAACTTTTGAACGGTAGTGTAGGTTCAATAAATAAGTATAACGCATGCACAAACACACCTTAGAACACGTATAAACACACCATGCACAATCTCTTGGTTATTATTTGTTCATCCCCTTCTCTCTGGTCCCTGTTTTAATTTCCCTATCTTCATGCTCTATGTCCAGGTGAACAAGAACAAGAAGTGGCGTGAGCTGTCCACCAACCTGAACGTTGGCACGTCAAGCAGCGCCGCCAGCTCCCTGAAGAAGCAGTACATCCAGTGTCTGTACGCCTTCGAGTGCAAGATCGAACGCGGGGAGGACCCCCCTCCTGAGATCATCACTGACAACAAGAAGGCCAACCAGGCGAAGGTCCAGCCACCCTCCCCAGGTCAGTGCAGACGGTTATCCACACTATGCTGGGTCGTAATTATTAGGCATCAAACGTTAGAAAACGGACTGAAACTGGTTGGGACCAACTGATCTTGTCCCATATGAAACGCTCATTTTCGTTGTAAAAATGTTTTAATTTTTTTGTTTTGTTGTGAAGTTAATGTATTTGATTTGAACAGGGAGTCCCATTGAGACCGAGATCTCTTTCACAAGGGAGCCCTGCATACGCATAATTTACAAAATACAATATAAAAATATATTTATGTCATAAATCACATTCATCAGGAAAGAGGTTCCCAATCAACATTTTGAACTGCCTGAGAGGCACCAGAACATCCAGTTGTAGGGAACACTGTAGATTGTTCCATACATGGGGTGCAAAGAAAATAAACAGAGATTTACCTAACTCTGAGGAGACTGAAGAGATTTCCAGAGTTAGCCATCCTTGAGATAGGGTATTTTTGTAAGAGAACTTTAGAAATCAAAATAAAGCAATAAATCGACCTACTTGAATTCAGAGGACCAGCTTACTATCTGGTAAAGAATGCAGTGACGTGTACTGAACCTGACGCCATAATAACAACTAAGTGCACTATGTTAAATGTATCTAACGACTTTAATGAAGTGGCAGCTGCATTCATAAAGATAATGTCGCCACAGTCTAGTATTGGTAGAAATGTCGATTGAATGACCTGTATAATTAAGCAATAAGGCGTGGTATATGGCCAATATACCACGGTTAAGGGCTGTTCTTAGCCACGACGCAACGCGTAGCCTTAGTATATTGGCCATATAGCACAAACCCCTAAGGTGCCTTATTGATATTATAAACTGGTTACCAATGTAATTAGACCAGTAAATAGTAATTATTGTCATACCTGTGGTATATAGTTTGACATACCACGGCTTACAGACAATCAGCATCCAAGGGCTCGAACCACCCGATGAAAGTCAACTCTAATTGAAATGTCCCTCTTTTTTTTCCCCGGTAGCTGGATCCGGTTCTCTCCAGGGCCCTCAGACCCCACAGTCCACCAGCAGCTCCATGGCCGAGGGCAGCGACCTCAAGCCCCCCACACCTGCCTCCACCCCACACCCCACCCAGATGCCACCCGGGGCCAGGTGAGTCGCAGCGCTTCAATCTCATCCTCTTTGAGTTATCAATTGCATTCAGGAGATTCAATTCTTCAATTGGACGTTTAATTTACTTATTGAATTTAAATGGAATTCACCCCAACTCTGCTATCCGCTTTGATAAACCCCTATTTACTCACTAAACGTCCCTCTATCTTTTAGGAGCAATGTGGCGCTGCAGGACCCATTTGCTGACGGTAGTGACCCTACTTTCCCCAGAAGGAACTCCATGACCTCTAACTCTGGCTACCAGTCTGGCATGAGCACCCCAGAGATGCCAGGTCGCATGGGTCCAGGGCCCTATGAGGGTCCAGGGCCTAACAAAGACCCCTTTGGTGCCATGCGGAAAGGTGGGTAGAAGAGGTTACAAGAAAGATCCCTAGAAACTGATGGTGCTGGGAAGCTTGGTCCCTTGCTGACGGAGTGTGTATTTATTTCCAGTTGGGGAGCAGTTCTTGCCTGCCAGTCAGGGTCCTAACAGTGGGATGGCTGAGCAGCAACAGTTTAACCGTGGGCCTCCACCGGGTGCTATGGGGAACATGTCGATGGCTCAGAGACAGCAGTATGGACCAGGCCCTTACGGACAAGGCTACGAGAGGAGGTAAGACCCTACACACGCTTATAAGCCGTAGAAATATAATTACTGGAAAGGACATTCAAATCAATGTGTCTACGATGGGTGGACTGGCGGCCATATTGAGTTAATTCTATAGACGCCATCATGACTGTGTAGCAGTGTGCTCATATCCTTTTTTTAATGGAAATAATTTGTACTAAGTGTGGTCAACCAACATTGTCCTATATGGTGGTGTTTACCAGGCCAGAGCAGGGGATGGGCCCAGAGGGAAGCATGGGATCTGGTGCACCGCAGCCAAACCTGATGCCCGCTAACGCCGACACGGGGATGTACTCGCCAAACCGCTACCCATCACAGCAGCAGCCACGGTCAGTTCAGCACCCCTCTATCTCAGGCGATGTCTGGTGCAGACAGACACCATGCACTGACTGTCCCAGCATTTATAGTCCTGCAATATTGTAAAGATGGGGTTGTTTTTCACAATGAGGGTTTATTGGCACACTAGCGGTATACTGTTTCAATATTAGGCACTTGGCTTATGTGGAATGTCTTGCTGATGTGTTGTGGTTGTTTACAGGAACGATTCCTATGGTAATCAATATCCTGGCCATGGTACTCCCCCTGGTGGTTCCTATCCCAATCAACAGCCAGGAATGTACCCACAGCAACAACAGGTGATGGCTCCAACTCACTGTGTATGCACTGGAAGTGTGACGTCATTGTAAAGTGGTAACCAGTAGCAATGTGTTATTACCCCAAAAAGTAGTACTTACTGTATAGATGAGTAATAGCCATAGGGGGAAAGTAATAGTCATCAACATTCATCTGATGCAATGTAATGGCACCGCCTACCTAAACGTCTTTGCTCTGTGCAGAACTACAAGCGTCCCGTGGAAGGGGGCTACCCACCAGCGAAGAGACACGAGGGGGAGATGTACAGCGGGCCCTTCAGTGCAGGGCTGCAGCAGCAACAACCGCAGCAGCCAGGGGCGACCTCTGCACCCCCTGCTGGTCAGCCAGAGATGTACCAACCACAGTACAGCAGCGGCTCCTTCCCCGGCACTGACCGCCGCCTGCCTGGTCCCCAGGGCCAGTTCCCCTTCCCCTTCAACAGAGAGCGCATGCAGGCCACCACTGGGCCCAACGCCCAGCCCTCCATGCCCCCTCAGATGATGCAGCCAAGCCCTGACGGCCCCCAGGGTGGCGTGTGGCAGGGCCGCGGGGAGATGAACTATCCTGGCAATTACCCCAACCGGCAAGGTGGCCCCCCAGGGGGCTCAGCCCAGGGACCCGGACACCCCGGCATGAACCGCGGTTCGGAGGAAATCATGTCATCGGAGCAGCGCATGAACCACGAGGCCCAATGGGGGCCAGGTCAGATGGGCCCTCGGCAGCCCCCCTACGTCCCTGGAGGGACGGGCCCGCCCATGACCCGCACCCTGCAGTCCAACTACCAATCCGCTCAGGCCATGCAGAACCACATTCCACAGGTGTCCAGTCCCTCCCCCATGCCCCGCGGTGGCCCCATGGAGAGCCGGACGTCGCCCAGTAAATCTCCCTACATGCACAGTGGCGTCAAGATGCAAAAGGCAGGGCCCCCGGTCCCTGCCTCTCACATAGTGTCCCAGTCTGTGCAGTCCCCTCTGATCCGTAGAGACATGCCCTTTCCCCCAGGCTCAGTGGAGGCCACCCACCCTGTCCTAAAACCACGCCGACGCCTCACCACGAAAGATATTGGTATGGCTATCACAACCCAGAACTCCACCCACAATCACAATATTATTATACATGCAGTATACAGTGTTAACTATTTAGTGATCCCATTTGGACACTACAATGATAGGTTGCTTCAGCTCTCTGAAAGTGTTTGTATTGTGTGGTCTATCAGTACTGTGAAGGTTATCAGCATAAGTTAAAATACTGTATTTGTATATCTCCATAGGGACCCCAGAGGCTTGGAGGGTGATGATGTCCCTCAAGTCTGGACTGTTGGCTGAGAGCACGTGGGCCCTCGACACCATCAACATCCTCCTGTATGACGACAACAGCATCTCCACCTTCAACCTCAATTTGGTGAGCTAACAAGACAGGTAGCCTAGCAGTTAGAGATTTGGGCCAGTAACCAAAAGGTCGCTAGTTCAAATCCCTGAGCAAGGTGCTTAAACCTAATTTTGCCAGACCCTAGCTGTGACCCCACTTTCTGACGGTGTCTTGGGGATAGTCGGATATGCAAAACACTTAACAATTTACACACTTGTACATGTGTGAAATAGGACATATAAGCACCCACGAAATTATTATTACACTGGCCACAATGTGGGATAGAGGTTTTCAAAAAAAAACTACATACAATATAGTTACAAAACTACATACAATCTAGAAGTGTAATATTTTCTTATTTAGGGCTTCTTTTGTTTTTACATTTATCCTTTCACAAATTATAAAATTTCACCTATTCCCAAACCCTATTTGCATATTTTCTGTCATGCACATCATATCATACAATACAAACTTTTGATCTTCTACATTTCCTCGTTCTCAGCTGCCTGGCCTGCTGGAGCTGGTGGTGGAGTACTTCCGGCGCTGCCTCATCGAGATCTTCGGCATCCTGCGTGAGTACGAGGTGGGCGACCCCGGCCAGAGGACTCTACTGGACCCTGACACCCTGGACAGAGACTGGAGCTGCACGGAAGATGAGGAATCAGGGGTGGAGGACATAGAGGGAGAGGAGGATGACGACGATGAGGAAGAAGAGGTGGTGGTGCAGCGTTCAAAACAGCCGGCCGGGACGACAATCGAGGGACAGGCTCCGGTGAAGCAAGAGGATGAGCAGGAGTCGTGCTCAGAACGGGACACTCTGAAAGAGAAGGACACTGAAGATGAGGAGAAGAGCTTCTCTAACTTTGAGCAGCCCAGCTCTTCATCGGACCCCCCTGCCCTGGGCCCGGCTACCCCCCAGGAGAGACCCAAACAGGCAAGCAAGTTCGACAAGCTCCCCCTGAAGATGGTACGGAAGAAGGACCCGTTTCCAGCAGGCAGGGCAAGCCAGAGAGGAAAAGTGCAGGAGTTCGACAGTGGGCTGCTCCACTGGAGCGCCGGCGGGGGAGACAGCACAGAACACATCCAGACCCACTTTGAGAGGAGGGAGGAATTTCTGGTCCCACGAGAACGAGTGCTGGTCGTCCCAACAGCCAAAAGGAAAAGGCTAGGAACAGAGATGGTGGGGGACAAGGACAATGCTACTCCCACAGAGAAAGACAAGCAGAAAGGTGGGGGAGATCAGAGGCCCTCCCAGCCATCATCCACAGAGAAGGCCTCAACAACAACCGACACCTCAGCCGACGGTAAGGAGGGAAAGTCCGAGCACTCGGAAGCTGAGACAGAGGAAACGTCACAGACGGAAGAGCCCCAGAGCCAGCAGGAGAACGACAAACCGAGTGGCCCTCCTCGTCAACAAGTCCCCCAGCGTGTGGTGGAGGACGAGCCTCACAGCAAGGACGAGGGCCCACTGCTTACACTGGCCAACTGGCAGGACGCTCTAGCCCGCCGCTGCGTCTGCGTCTCCAACATCGTGCGCAGCCTCTCCTTCGTGCCTGGCAACGACCAGGAGATGTCCAAACACCCTGGCCTCATGCTGCTGCTGGGTCGCCTAGTGCTGCTGCACCACCGCCACCCTGAGAGGAAGCAGGCCCCGCTCACCTACGAGAAGGAGGAGGAGTCAGATGACTGCCTTGGCCAGAGGGACGAATGGTGGTGGGACTGCCTGTCGCTGTTGAGGGAGAACTGCCTGGTCACTCTTGCCAACATCTCTGGCCAGCTGGACCTCTCCATCTACCCCGAGAGCATCTGCCTTCCGCTGCTGGACGGCCTCCTCCACTGGGCCGTGTGCCCTTCGGCTGAGGCCCAAGACCCCTTCCCCACGTTGGGGCCCCACAGCGCAATGTCACCCCAGAGACTGGTCCTGGAGACTCTCAGCAAGCTGAGCATCCAAGACAACAATGTGGACCTGGTCTTGGCCACACCGCCGTTGGGTCGGTTAGAGAAGCTGTATGGGACCTTGGTGCGGCTGGTTGGGGAGAGAAAGGTGGCCGTCTGCAGGGAGATGTCGGTGGTGTTGTTGGCCAACCTGGCCCAGGGAGACAGCATGGCAGCGCGCGCCATTGCCGTGCAGAAGGGAAGCGTGGGTAACCTCCTGGGCTTCTTGGAGGACAGCCTGGCGGCCACCCAGCTACAGCAGAGCCAGAGCTCTCTGCTGCACCTGCAGGGGATGCACTTTGAGCCCACCAGTAATGACATGATGCGGCGGGCGGCCCGGGCCCTGCACGCCTTAGCCAAGGTGGAGGAGAACCACTCAGAGTTCACACTCTATGAGTCACGCCTCCTTGACCTCTCAGTGTCACCTCTCATGAACTCGGTGGTGTCTCACGTTATCTGCGATGTACTCTTTCTGATTGGCCAGTCATGACAGCTGTAGGGAGCTTTGGCTCCACCTCCTCTTGGTTTCGTCCCCCCCTCACCCCCTGGTTACAACCTGGCTTGTATGTGTGTAGGGGGCAGGGAAAGTTCAAGTGACTGTTTTTAATTTATGCAAACCCTTCAGATTCCATTCTCTGAGCCTTCTCTCGCTGTTCTCACTCAAGGAGAAGGGACGTCACAAAGCTGCAGTGGTGGATTTACAAACAAGAGACTCCACAAACTGACACAACTTGTAACATTAATGCCAACTAGATGACATAGAGCGGGAACCCGGGTTTAGGAGTGTTCCACATGTTTGGGGGGGGGGGTGTATTTTTAATAAAGATGAATAAATAGCTGAAAAACAAACTGTAACCAAAGTTGCTGTCTTGTTTACAGTAAGTTTGGGCATAATGTGTGCCCTTGCGCTCTCCTCGAGAGCACAGTGAGTGAGTCAGACTCTGGTCCATGTTTGGAGGTAAAGCAGGCTGAGGAAAAGCCTGATCTGATGGTATAGTGTCTAATTGGATGCTTACCAGTCAGCCTACAACTCAGCTGGCTGTTGAGACACCTTCACTGGGAGGCCTGTGCAGTAGATTGTAGGGCATTTTCTGTACCGTACTGCTCTTGAGTGTCAGGCATTCTGTAAACAAGTTTCATACAGAATAACGTTGACAATGCAGCTCTACTAGAGTTTTAAAAGGTAATTTTAGTTTTGACGTTAAAAGCTAAAAGGCTTTCCCCAAAGTACCGAGAACCTACTACAACACCCTTACCTCCTCTCTTTAGCCCTTGATTGTATGAATTGACCCTTGTAAAATAAATCACCTCTTAGGACTGGTTTTCAATTTAAGATGCAGCTTTGCTGTGGTGTATATATATGATGTTGTACATTACACTTCCTTTCTCTGTCTCTGTCTGTCACTATTCCCACACTTTTTGTTGATGAGGAATGGAAGGTGACCCATGAGTTTGGTTCCTGTCATCCAGTCCCTGCTGATAGACCCTCTCCCCTCTGGCCTCTCACTCCACGGCTCCTTAGTACGGCAGACTCGGATCAAATCTGCTCTCCTGGTACAACAAAAAAACTCTAGATGAAGAAACACACATTTGACAATTCTTTTCTCCAGCGATATGGATATTTGTATTTCAGACTGTAGCTAAAAACATGTAAATTCCTCCTTTTCCCTTTTTTTGGTTCAATGAATATCATTTATTCAGTATGAAATCTTTATACTATATGTTCCACGTGGTAAGAATAAATGTACATTAAATCTTCGTAAGATGTTTGGTTTTGTTCCATTGGACTTGCAGTGTCTTTCTCAGATGTACAATTTTTCTACAATCCCCGGCTGTGTGAATGTACTGGGTGTGCATGTATTTTTATTCCAGCCCAGTACTATAATACTTGGTTCAACTAATCGATAAACTGAATCAGGTTATTATGTTAGTACTGGGCTGGGATAAAATCCTGCACACTTGTGTGCAATCCCCCTTTGTCTCAGCTTCCTTGGTTCTGACTAGTTTCTAGGATTTGAATCAAGACAAACTTGTCCATTGTTGATAAATGATAACTCTATACTTTATATGGTATCATAATTAGTTGATTTATGAAAGGTCATAAGTTATTGTAGAATTTCATTATGCAATAATGATAACTGAACATCATTCAAAGCTAATATTATTCCCCTCTGTTTAACAGCTTGAGACGATCGCTTTTTCACTCAACTTTTATTTTGAAATAGAGAATTCCCCCGGAAGTAACATTTTGCGGACCAACTGGTTCCAACAATATATTGTGAAGGTTTCCAACCTTATGTTCTATGGTTCTGACCTGGCTTCTCTAATCAAAAAGGTAAAGATGTGTAACGTTAAAAAAAAAATAGGCAAAAAATAGGCCGTGTGTAAATGAATGTCAACGTTTTGTCATTTGCCACCGTCTATTTCGAGTGTTTGTAGAGGTTAAATTGTGTTTCCTTCGTTCCATCCACACCAAGCTAGCTCGCGCTAGATATTGCTATGGGTAAGGCTGTTCATAGTAATGACAGATGGACGTGAAGACGGTTCTGCAATTCGCCGCAACCACAAGAGGCTTGTCACTACTAATACAGGTCAGTAATAATTATTATTTATTTACAATAGTTGCTGGTTAACTACAGCATGGCGTCCACAGACTGAAAGACTTGGATGTTAGTCAATTAGAAAAGTATCATTGGTGTGTGCTTATCATCTCATGTTTGCTATGCCTCCCTTTCAGGCTCTCCTAAATGCTGCAATCCCAGATCACGAAGCTGATGCATTCACTCCACGTGCAGAGGAGGAGCCTCTGCTTCTGGACCCTGCAGTGCAATGGTTTCTAGGGGGCCTTTCCCACTGGGATGCAGAGCATTTCCTCTTCATTGCTGAGAGGGGCTACCTGTATGAGCACAACTATGCCTTTTTCCCCCTGTTCCCTGTCATACTGCGGGGGCTTGCAGAGACTATACTACTGCCCCTCAGTGGCTGTCTTACACTGCGTGGACGCCTGCTACTGGCTGTTGCCTTGGGTAACAGCGCCCTCTTCCTGCTGAGTGTGATAGCACTGTATGGACTCGGTCGTGTGGTGCTGCAGGACCGGCGTCTTGCTCTAGTCTCCAGTTTGCTCTACTGTCTCACCCCTGCCAATGTCTTCATGATGGCTGGTTACTCAGAGAGCCTGTTTGCTGCACTGACCTTCGGGGGCCTCTTTCTCCTGGAGAGAGGATACACCCTCCGAGCCTGCCTGGCTTTGAGTATAGCCACTGCTGCACGAGCCAATGGACTTGTGAATGTAGGATTCTTGCTGTATCTGCCCCTGCAACAGGCACTCTACAAGTACTGGGGACTGCGTAAGGACAATAACAGACACAACAAATGCCTCCACTACACCTGGATCATCGCTCGTCTCCTGTTCACGGCTGCATTGGGCACAGCAGTTATTGCCCTCCCCTTCTTGGTCTTCCAGTACTATGGGTACAGGGCGTTCTGTACACCCTCCCTCTCCTTGGAGCAGGTTTCCCCTGCCCTCATCCAGCTTGCTGAGGATAAAGGATACAGGGTCCCTGACGAAAACGCACCCCCACCCCTCTGGTGCCTGCGACCCCTCCCCCTGCTCTACTCTCATATCCAGGATGTGTATTGGGATGTGGGCTTCCTGCGCTACTTCCAGCTTAAGCAGATACCCAACTTCCTGCTGGCGCTGCCCATGGCAACTCTGGGCATGGTGGCAGCCTACATGTACTATAGGGATAACCTAGCCAGGTGTCTGAGACTGGGGCTGTGGGACAGAGGGGCAAACAAACGGCCAGACAAACCCACACCTGGATTTTACAGCCCCAGGGTGTTTTTATATGTGGTGCATGCTACAATGCTCCTGGGATTTGGAACATTCTGCATGCATGTGCAGGTAAGGAACGAATCAGTGGAAAATGTATATGTAAGGGGATTTTAACAGGTCTAGTTGGGGAACAACAATCACAATGTTAAACAAATTGCGTGTTTGAAGATTTTTATGAAGTACAGGCAGCTCATCTAGTCCATTAATGTTCTCTTTTACTGATTTCTCCAGGTTTTGACCCGGTTTCTGTCTTCCTCCTCCCCTGTACCTTTCTGGATCAGTGCCCACCTGCTCTTACTCTACGAGCCTCTCCTTCAGCGAAGGTCACCACCCACATCCAATAAGGGGCAGCAGCGGGGGACACCCAGGACTGTCTTCTTGTACTTACCCCAAAACCCCATTGTTCATCTACTGTCCCACTGGAAGACATGCTCTATCCCCACGCGATGGATTCTAGGGTACTTCATCTCCTATTGGCTTATGGGCCTGGCACTGCACTGTAACTTCTTACCATGGACTTGACCTGACACTTTCTACTGAAGACCTGATGTGTGCACAAAATACTATTTGAGGGCAATAATAATAGCGCTGAAGCGTGTCCATATTTTCTGCCTGCTTCATAAATAGATAGCAACTGGCTACTCACCTCTGTTAGTGTTAGGCAATAAGGTTCAAGCGTTTTATTTGCACTCCATCTCACTTTCAGAAAATTGCTTATTTTAATATCCCCCCCAAAAAATTGGATTGATTTGCAATCCAGCATTGATGCACTGATTATTCCATTCACTTGAAAGTTCCATTGTCTCAAATTGTGCTTTTGAGTGCATGTGTTAATAACATTTCATTGTCTTTTTTGTTTACTAAAGAGATACTGTGTAATAAAGCATCACAAATAATTAGCGTTTTTTGTTGATAGATTCTGCTTGCAGCATTTCAGCACCACAGACAGCAAGCCTTTTTATGGATAGTCTAAAAACAAACGGTCTAAACTCAAAGGAGAGTGTGCAAGGTTTATTTTAGAATGTATTGTTTTGAATTATAAGGATCCAAATGAAGCCGGGCGGGCGGGTTGTCCACTTTGACGCCTCGCTCAATTAGAACGTGTCTATAGTCACACAAAACAAAAATGTCATTCACTTTTTTCGAGCTCATTTGAATTGGAAGTGGTAGCAGTCTGGTGTGTATGCAGGCCATGGAAGAACTGGGACATGGGGCCGTGAAACACGAGGTGGTGGCGGCGGATGAATGGCACAACAATGGGCCTCTGCATTCAAATTGCCATCAATAAAATGCAGTTGTGTTCATTGTCCGAAGCTTATGCCTTCCCAAACCATAACCCCACCGCCACCATGTGGCACTCTGTTCAAAGCGTTGACATCAGCAAACTGCTTGCCCACACAACGCCATACACACTGTCAGCCATCTGCCTGGTACAGTTGAAACTGGGATTTATCTGTGAAGAGCGCACTTCTCCAGCGTTCCAGTGGCCATTTGTCCACTGAAGTCTGTTACGATGCCAAACTGCAGCCAGGTCAAGACCCTGCTGAGGATGGTGAGCATGCAGATGAGCTTCCCTGAGATGGTTTCTGACAGTTTGTGCAGAAATTGTTCGGTTGTGCAAACCCCCACTCATCAGCTGTCTGGGTGGCTGGTCTCAGACGATGCACAGGTGAAGAAGCTGGATGTGGAGGTCCTGGTCTGGCATGGTTACACGTAGTCTGCGATTGTGAGGCCGGTTAAGCATGCGGCCAAATTCTCAAACTACGTTATGGTAGAGGAATAAATATTAAATTATCTGGCAATAGCTCTGGTGGACATTTCTGAAGTCATCATGACAATTGCACGCTCCCTCAACCTGAGACATCTGTGGCGTTGTCAAAACGGCCCATTGATTGTCCCCAGCACAAGGTGCACCTGTATAATGATCATGCTGTTTTTTCCAGGTAGGCGGCTACCGCCTTCCGAGGCTACGGTGAACGTTTCATCCCATGTAGGAGCTGCACCGATTTTGCACAGTTCCGGGATAAAATTGACTAGCCAAATTTCCAATGTGAAAACTCAGCTTATTGAGGAATATGTCTGAGCTGGACATCCTGCTGACCAACCATTTCGCCCACCTGCTTCCAGAGATTCCTGCTCCATCATCTACCCTGTCTCCTGAGGGTCCAGCTCAGGGGGTTTCTACCACAGGCCGCTACCCCTGGGCTCCCTCTCACATCAGGCCTCGAGGGTGTCTGAGGCTACAGCATCCCACCCTGCCCGGAGGGTTTCTATTGATGTGGGTTCTCCGTCCCCCATTGGTCCCCAAGGAGGCACAGAAAAAGCCGGACATCCACGGCCATTCCCCAATAAAACACATTCAGAATCAAGGCAAGTAAAATAGCAATAGTGGGATGGCACTAAATACATTTCAGATTGGGACTAGGACTATGAGAAAGAGTCTAGAACTTGGCTTTAAGGCCCGTTTTAAAAGTTCAGATGGACAGGAAGAGTATTCCAAAGGCGAGGGTAAAGGGAGCAGAAGGCTCAATCCGTTCAAGGCTTTAAATACAAGCAGGAGGATTTTGAAGTCGATCCTGTAGTTGACCGGTAGCCAGTGGAGTTGGACCAGGATCGGGGTGATATGGTCTGACTTCTTGGTCCTAGTCAGGACCCTGGCAGCACTGTTCTTGATTAGTTGGAGCCTCTGTAGTGTGGCCCCCCCAAAACAGCATGTTGCCTTAGTCGTTCTGAGAGAAGATAAAAGGCGAGAAGATAAAGGCGTGGATAAGTTTCTATACATCTGGCTGGGAGAGTGATGGTATGACTCGTGCACTGTTTTTTAGAAGGAAAAATTATACTTTACATATTTTTTTATGTGGGCATCTAAAGACAGGAAAGGCTCAAACTTGACTCCCAGGTTGGAGATGAGAGGACAGATCAATGGCCTGGCCGTTGATTGTAGGGCAAATGTTTCTAGCACTGGTGACCTGCTTGGGTGTCCCAATAAGCATAGCCTCAGTCTTGCTACAGTTCAACTGGAGGAAGTTCTCTCTCATCCATGCCCTAGGCAGCTGCTGAGTTTTACTGGAGATGGTGTCCAGTTTGGTGTTAATGTAAACCTGGGTATTGTTAGCGTAGCAGTTGTTATAGTCTGAGGATTTGGCCCGAGAAGGAGCGTGTAAATTAAAAACAGGATAGGCCCCAGCACTGACCAAGATTGAACTCTTTGGCCTGAATGACAAGCGTCACGTCTGGAGGAAACCTGGCACCATCCCTACAGTGAAGCATGGTGGTGGCAGCATCATGCTGTGGGGATGTTTTTCAGCGGCAGGGACTGGGAGACTAGTCAGGATCGAGGGAAAGATGAACAGAGCAAAGTACAGAGAGATCCTTGATGAAAACCTGCTCCAGAGTGCTCAGGACCTCAGACTGGGGCGAAGGTTCACCTTCCAACAGGACAATGACCTTAAGCACACAACCAAGACAATGCAGGAGTGGCTTCGGGACAAGTCTCTGAATGTCCTTGAGTGGCCCAGCCAGAGCCTGGACTTGAACACGATCAAACATCTCTGGAGGGACCTGAAAATAGCTGTGCAGCGACGCTAACCATCCAATCTGACAGAGCTTGAGAGGATCTGCAGAGAAGAATGGGAGAAACTCCCCAAATACAGGTGTGCCATGCTTGTAGCATCATACCCAAGAAGTCAATACCAGAGGTGACCAACCTCGCTCCACTGATCCCTGATCTCCTGGTGAGCAGACTTACATTCCAGCCCAGCAATAGCACACTTGATTATTAAGTTTGATATATTGAATCAGGCGTGTTAGTGCTGGGCTGGAACAGAAGTGTGCACACCCAGCAGGGTTGGCCGGCTCCAGTTGTAATAGGTTTATACATTGTGTGTGACTTTGAAACAGTTTTTTTTGTTCACAAAATTTGCCAACATAGGTACACATATAATCCATGGTATACAAGGATGTAGCCTTATTCTCTTGGGACATTCATTGCGACCTCTTCATCTGCAGACAGGGTTTCACAGCTCTCTGAGGACAGAAAACATCACAAAGAATCAGGCAGCATTATACTAAAATTAGACAGCCCTGAATAGTATGTTGCTATCTCACTATGTCCTCAGTTTTTCTCGCTAGAAACTGGAGAATATTTTTACAATGTCCTCTCACATAGGTACCTGCCCTATCCAGAGTAGCCTACTCTCCCTTCTCTGACAGCTGGAACTGCTAGCTAATCCCTTCATCCTCTTCCATGGTTGTTAGCTAGCTACCTACCTAGCTACAAATGCATTTAGTTACAACGATAAATACATCAAGATAGCTAGCTAACTAGCTAATATGAAGTTAGCAAGCTGGTGATATTTAATTCACTTAGCTAGCTATACAGTTAGCTAACTACGGTAGCCGAAGCTAGCTAATAATACATACTTTTTGATAATTTTCTAAATATATTTACTTACTTGAATAGGTTCTCCCACTGCCTCAGTTTTCTGGGTCCTTAGAAAAAATGTGCAATCTTCCCGAAGTTTACAGTGGTAGCAGAACGCAGCTAGTCAAGTGGACCAATTGGAGGCATCGAACATACTGACTCTGGTCTTCCAACATGGCGCCTGGTGCAGTTGCTAGGTGATTTGTGACAACTGCAAGCCCCCTATAGCCTATTTAGTGAGTTCAGACCCCTTCAGCCATTTTTGGGGGAGTAAAAGATTCTAGTGACAAATTCAGCTACGTTTCAAGCTACCCTTAGGGAGTGTTGACACCAATGGTTTCATTTGTGGCAGAATTGAGTGGGAAAAGTTGCCAAACGAGAGCGGGAGAAGCTGTCTCTGCAACATATGTCACATAAATGTAAGGTGACCAGATTTCTGAAATTAAAACCGCGGACATTTCCAGTTCGGCGATCAATATATAATTAAAATATCCAATGTTATTATCTATGAAATAAAAAAAGGGGGACAATTCCGGTTTCATGTATTTAGTCTAACAGGCACACTGTGATAGAGAAAACAACTATATTACAGAAACACAGAACTGTCCGATCTGAACAGCCATTCCTGGTCCTGGTAGTCTGGGTAGAATAAGAGCAGAAGAGAACATGAGAAAAATTGAAAAAACAGACAATAGTCTATGTGAAATACTTAACAACATAATAAAGAAATAAGACGATGATGAGATTATATTATGTAGTTACCACTGTTGGTGTTTCATTTACTGGAGAGTGAGACCAAATCATGGACACTGGACAGAGTGGATTTCATTTGTAGCAAAATGGCAGGTTTATTGAGTCAAAGATATCTTGTCCGGCAGTTTAGCGTGACACGGACCTATTCATATGGCTCTTAAGGAGTCAGCTGAAAAGGATAACCTAAACAGAGATTACAGCAGATTTTATACATGGAACAATGTAGGTAGAATCTCTTCGTGTCGGTCTTCTGACTGGTCCTGAAGAGTTGGAGGCGGGTCTGCTCTGGCCTTAGCAGTAGCCCCATTGGTGCACAGCAGAGTCCTCTGCTCTTGGCACCCGACCAGTAGAGATGGGAGTGAGGTGTGTGTGTTCGTGCGAGATGAAATATTTGTGTGTGTCCAGGAGTCATGAGATAAGGGGAACTGTGACTGGCCGTTACTATCTGGGGCTAGGGGGTTTCCTGATTAGAGGGATGTGAGCAATTACTTAAGTCAGGCGGTTTAGTTTTGGCGCTCTAGCATCCTTGAGACACTGAAGAACCATTGTGTCAATGGGGAACCTTGTGTTGTGCAAGATCAGTCTTGTGCCTTGTCATGGGGTGTGTTGTGCAAGCTTTTAATCCTATGGTCACAAGCAGGCTCTAGAACCCTAAAGCCTCCTAATTAATGCTTAATATATGTGCTTGATATATGAGCTAGGTATATGAATATATGTATATATGACAAATCCCCCTCTTCACGTCTATTAGACGTGAAAAATAAAAGCAACCAAACAATTTGGTAGAAACCAAATTTTTTGAGTCCCCCTCTTCACGTCTTTTAAGACGTGAAAACTATAGCAGAGACAAAAAATAAGGATATAACGAAAACAAGAAGCCCCCTCAAGTATGCAGCGAAGCGAGGTAAATGAGCAAGGACAAAAAGGAGACCACTCCAAGTGCTACACCTGGAGTGGCCAATCACACATTAGTAACCAAAAAACGAGAACATGTTAAACCCTCAGGTCCATCCCTCTATACAACCTGTACCAGGTGGGCTCGTCGCCACCCGGGAACTTCAAACCTTCACAACAGGGAGGACAAACATCACTTTTTATTCATTCGACAACATCAACTACAGCAAACCAAGGGTCCTCCTCTGTCAGGCCCACTCTCCTGCGAAAGCTTGATTTCGTATCAGCCTCTCCAACTGGAGCATCAAGCAACGGCATCATACCAGAGGCCCTTGCCACATCTGTAACAGACTTCTTCAAACAAGGTATGATACAGGCAGCACAGCACATGAGCATACGAAAAACAACAACTAGGGTCAGAAATCCAGTAATCATCATTGCAGTGTACTTACCAAACCAACCACCCAGCCAGGGGAACAGTCCACTCTCCTCCACACCTGCAAGACCCTTCATCTCCACTGATAACCTTGCCAACCCACTCAGAGCTTTTGAAATGCTCCCATCCGGACTAGTATTGTTAGGGACAAACGTGCAACACTGTTCTCCAAACATTTTACATACACCTCCCTGGTTGGCCAGAATCATGTCCAGTGCTAGTCTATTTTGTCTACTGGTTTGAGAGGTAGCATCCAATTGTTCAGCCATCCCCGTAAGTGCTGTGTGGGTGTATTTAACAAATCATTGTTAATTATAGTAGATATAATTGATCCAGGCATTCTGCTTAGCATCAACAATAGCTGGGCCAATAATGGGCAATAAATGCCACAGGCCATCATTCCTGTTTAATGTCTGGAATTCGTGGGGGACCCCTATTGGGACCCCAAACAGGCTGGTGTGGATGTTATCTGTACCCTCGGACCAAGGAGCGTCACGGTTCTGCCGTCTCCTGGTTTGGTCCCGAGCCTCTGTGTCATGTGCAGCTCCCAGAAGTTGGTTAGCTGTAACCTCAATAATAGGCAATGGTGTTATCAGACTGGCCAAAGCACATGTGCCCTGACAATCTCCTTTCAAAATGGGGGTCAACCGCCTGGCAGGTCCACACATCCACCATACATCAGCAACACCTCTAGTTAATAGTGACATTAGTGATGCAGGCAGTAGTAGGGAGCCTCCCATAGTCTATACCTCTACCTGCACCAGTGTTACAGCTGTAATATCCCCCATATGCCTTAACTCCCCACGGTGCCTTCTGGGGAGGGACTTCTGGGAACACAAGACTCAGAGTTTTACACAGGGTTGAATTTGGCTTAAACTTTCCAATATCCACATCCAACCTTCCCCATTACTTAGGGCAAATGGGTGAGCAGCCAGAATAGGTCTGGCATGTCCACAGATCACACAGTCTTTTCTATTAAGTGTTTTGGCTGTGTATCTCATATAGGCCAACCACATATTTTCCCTACCCTCTTAACCAGTTTCAGTTCCCAATTTGTCACTATCTGAGATGTCTTTTACATTTATTACCTGTACCAGATTGGAGAGCTTAGGTGATGGCGTGGGACTTGGTCTTGAAGTGGTGGAGGAGGCCGGCTGAACCCTGGTCCGTTGGAACTGGTGGTGGTTCTGGCAGTACTGCGATGGTAACATCCCCATCGTATCCTAATCAGACAGCTCAGGACTACAAGCAGTCCTGTAAAGCCCCATCCTCTCCCAGAGAACACATCATCAGCCAGAGATCAAGCAACACTTTCACTTCTATGAACGTACACAGTGATGAAAGGTCGGGGTCAGGGATTCTTCATTAAGGAGTTGATCCCCGAGCTCTATTAGCAACGGTTCTTCTCCTTAACTCTGTGATCATTCGGCAGTGTCAGTGTGTCTCACCCTCCAAGTGCGATATGCCCCCAGGTCGAGTGAATCACCTTCTCCTTTAATTCACCTGTAATGCATAAAATCTTGGACATACAGGTTTGGTTAACAAACAGTTTCTCATTTGTTCTATCTGATTATATATTTAACTTCTATGCCTATTTGTTAGCTAGAAATTTTTAATTTTAAATTAGTTTATTATCCAATAGGCCCCAATGTACCCATACCCCGTTTGATACCTGGCTCTGGCCAGGTATCAACCTTACCTACTCTAAATAATGACTTAGGTAAGATTAGTAAAATATTCTTATGTTCTACATTATAATATAGGAACGCACCTTTCATTTTCCACATGTCCAATTCTCCCTTGGGCTTGGGCGTCCATTCATATCTATCTTTTACCAATTATCTGTCAAGTGACTTATCTACTTTAAAATGTATCCGTGCTGCTTATATATGTTAAACCCTTTCTCTCCTATCTTATTTCACAGCCTACCTTGCTCATTTCCTGGTCCACCCTCCCCACTCAGCTCTCAAACCTTCAAGGTCTCAACAGTGCGGGGTAGACCCCTCTGTCTGCCTTTTTCTAATAATAGTCAATAACAACTATGTGTTCCTTTGCAATATTAACTAAGTGTCTCACTGTTTTGACTTTATCTAAAATCATGGATTTAAAAATAACAACATGTCTTATAGTGTCAATCTCTAAAGTCCTTACATAACCTTAATAAACCTATCTCTATCCTAACAATAATCCTAAATCATCACATATGTCATATACCCCTGTCAATTTTAATACTATTTAAATAAAAATCTTCTAATGGCCAAAACAAATGCTAACCATATAAAATCCTTTCTTTACTAATAAGCTCTCTCCCCCCAGGATCACTCCTCTAAGAACTGAAACCTATTTCTTTACATTAAGAATTTAAATGCTTATGTACTTTCCTGCCCTATAGGCTTAAAATATCTCCTGTTCAAACCTCAATGTATCATATCTTCCCTCATTTATTATCAATGACAAATGGGATTTTTTCTGTTGTAATACCAAATCAATAACAGCCCATTCAAAACCGTCATAGCCAATGTTTAAAAAAACAGAATCCTGACTCCTCTGTGGTTAAAACTACAATTATGGTCAAGAGTTATAAACTCTATTATAATCAATTTACCTCAAAACTAGTATCCCAAATGACCACAAATTCATTATCCTCACTACATCCCCCCCCGTGGGTGATCAAACCACAGGAAAAATGCAATGAAAATAGGTCAAAAGGTTACACCTCCCCCTTACATTCGTGTTCCATACCATATCTAGACATACCAAAAGAACCCTTTATCTTAAAAAAGTCCCTTGTCTAAATAAAACTCAGAAAGTAAAACTCCTAATATTATCTTGTCTCTCGGAACACGGAAAACCCCTTAACCCAAACGTTTACCACAAAAACAAAACCTAATAATTATGATAATACCCTCAAATCATTCGTTTTAAATTTCCCCGATGTTTCATGTACTAATCATACAACTGTGATAAACGTGTACTGTCCCTTTAAAAACTCCCAGGCCGCCATTCCACTCTGCGGGCCGGTTATTGTTCACCATAATGAAAACAGATCACGTTTAGAATACGTTTACTTATTGTTCGAATTCTCTGGTGTTACCTAAACAAAAACCAATAACTTTTAGCAACTTTTGAAAAGTAACTCAAAGTTATAATGCACACCTTTTCCCTCTAAATGACACAACCAATTTTCTCTAGCATTTAATACGGCCACACCCGGTGGGGAAAGTACAAATTGTATCCCGTTCCTCCTATAATACCCAATGCTAAATTCAAAGTTGTGGTTAAATTTATGGATTTGCCAATCATTATCAAATGTTAAATATACCGGTTTAGTAATTTTATCAAATAGATTAGTATAGTTCAAATAAAGATATGCGTTTACTAGCGCTCAACCTGGATTCAGAACGCAGCAACTAGCCAATACAATACCAAAAATAACTGTCTTATTCATGCCTCTAGGCAAAACATCTAGTTACTCCAACTGAGTTTAGCAGCAAAACTATCGTATAAGTAAAATCAACTTCTCAACTTTCTCCACTCCAAAGTGTAAACTTACCATATACTTCGCTAAATTTATATCGCATGTTAGCCAATCCATAACAATAATAACATTAGTCTGTAAATTTAACCTAAATAAGTTATTAAATGTATTCTCTCTACTCCGAATTGGTTTTAAGTTTTTCTCTGTCACCAGCATTTAAACAGGCTCCCCGTCGGCTGGGAGACCGTTGAGTGCTGCAATACTGCCCTCTTCTGTCCATTCTCTGTACAGCTCTCCACTCAGTCTATTCAACCTTCTCAATTTGAGCCATATTAGTTTCTTATTATAACTTTTTGTTTTATAATTTTTGTTTTTATCTGTTATTACCTAGTTAGACTAGTGTCCGTGACAAATAATGTGAGATTATAGTATGTGGTTAATATGTAACTTAAGTATATATGGTTATGTAATTTATATACATGTCCTTACTTTTTCTTGCATAAAAGCCTGATACAATTCATACATAGTGATACAATCATAAAGCGCCATGGGGATCCGGTTATAGTTGTTCTATTAACCATGTGAAAGTGCCCAGGGACACCCCAAATATCAGTAGGAATATCACAAATAAGGGGCCAGATATCCCTAGCCTTGCCCAGGGAGGGAGAAATGTCCCTCTAACTGGGCAAGGTTCCTTTTTCAGGGGAGGCAGAGTTTGATGCCGCATCACCTGAGTCAGGAGTGTCTTCATTTGGAATCGAATTTAGGCCGCTCAAATCAGCTCTGACTTCTGTCAGTGTTCTGGAAGGAATTGGAGCTGGAGTGCAATGTGTGAGGTGGTGCCAAGGTGCGCCTGATTTACCTTTGACCTGAACTGAGTGTGAAGTAACCTCCTTCACTTCGTACGGTCCAGTCCACCTGGGTTCCAGCCACTTTCTCTTGTGGACTTTAACCCTCACCCAGTCACCAACTTTTACCTTCAGTGGTGGCGTGTCTCCCGGCAGCTCCCCCTCTTGGACCTTGCGAACCTGGGTAGAGAGTGCTGCAGAGAGTTCCGTCAGTAGTTTCACATAATCAGACATCAAGAGCGGGCATATGACCTCCCTCTCTTGGTGGACCAGGCATGACTCTTCCAGTCATTATCTCATGAGGAGAGAGATGGGTGCCTGCCCCTGGAGAGGCTCTCATGGCCATCAACGCCAGAGGCAGGGCTTCAACCCATGTCAACTTCGAACCTGCACATACTTTTGCTATCTTAGCACACAAATAACAGTTATACATAGGATTGGTCAGATGTTCACACAGAACATAATCAAAAGGTTACTCACACAGAGTCAACCTAACCCGCTCACACAGAACGTTCCAATGTTTGCACAGAACATAATCAAAAGGTTACCCACACAGAGTCAACCCAACCCGCTCACACAGAACGGTATGTTCACACAGAACATAATCAAAAGGTTACCCACACAGAGTCAACCCAACCCGCTCACACAGAACGGTATGTTCACACAGAACATAATCAAAAGGTTACCCACACAGAGTCAACCCAACCCGCTCACACAGAACGGTATGTTCACACAGAACATAATCAAAAGGTTACCCACACAGAGTCAACCCAACCCGCTCACACAGAACGGTATGTTCACACAGAACATAATCAAAAGGTTACCCACACAGAGTCAACCCAACCCACTCACACAGAACGGTATCAAAATAAACAAAATACTCACACAGAGTAATCCTAACCCGCTCACACAGAACGGTATAAAAATAAACAAAATACTCACACAGAGTAATCCTAACCCGCTCACACAGAACGGTATAAAAATAAACAAAATACTCACACAGAGTAATCCTAACCCGCTCACACAGAACGGTATAAAAATAATACCTAGTGATATAAAAATGTTCACACAGAACACACAGTCACCCTGGCCCCTCACCCCCACAGACCGCACCAATCCCCACTGTGATCAATTCAGTGTCAGGACGGTCTATCTATTCAGCACAAGATATCTTTTGAACTATGCCTACAACAGTTTAGTAACAATTTAGCAACGATTCATACTCACACTCAGTACTACTGATCATAATTTGGTCGTACTAAAATATAATATGCAGATTTTGATTTAACAGGCTCTGCTACCTTTTAGTTGAGCGCTCTGATCAGTTTCCTGAGGCAAGTCGAATGGTTGAAGATCTCCTGGACTGCAGGTCACTCTTCCGTCTGATTTGAACCGGGTGACTGGTCTCGTCTCTCACACCGACCTATCGTGGATCTAATTCAGGAAACAACCATCCTCTGCTACCAAGTTTTGTTGGTGTTTCATTTACTGGAGAGTGAGACCAAATCATGGACACTGGACAGAGTGGATTTCATTTGTAGCAAAATGGCAGGTTTATTGAGTCAAAGATATCTTGTCCGGCAGTTTAGCGTGACACGGACCTATTCATATGGCTCTTAAGGAGTCAGCTGAAAAGGATAACCTAAACAGAGATTACAGCAGATTTTATACATGGAACAATGTAGGTAGAATCTCTTCGTGTCGGTCTTCTGACTGGTCCTGAAGAGTTGGAGGCGGGTCTGCTCTGGCCTTAGCAGTAGCCCCATTGGTGCACAGCAGAGTCCTCTGCTCTTGGCACCCGACCAGTAGAGATGGGAGTGAGGTGTGTGTGTTCGTGCGAGATGAAATATTTGTGTGTGTCCAGGAGTCATGAGATAAGGGGAACTGTGACTGGCCGTTACTATCTGGGGCTAGGGGGTTTCCTGATTAGAGGGATGTGAGCAATTACTTAAGTCAGGCGGTTTAGTTTTGGCGCTCTAGCATCCTTGAGACACTGAAGAACCATTGTGTCAATGGGGAACCTTGTGTTGTGCAAGATCAGTCTTGTGCCTTGTCATGGGGTGTGTTGTGCAAGCTTTTAATCCTATGGTCACAAGCAGGCTCTAGAACCCTAAAGCCTCCTAATTAATGCTTAATATATGTGCTTGATATATGAGCTAGGTATATGAATATATGTATATATGACACCACTTATACCAACCTAATCTGTATATTTCTCGGAAGAATGTATCTTATTCAGGATTGCTCTGTCTTTGGCCAGCTTCTCCATGAACTCCTGGCAGGGGAGGTTGAAGTTTGTCTTCACAATAAGCATGGCCTTGATGGTAGGAACAGTGAACCTATTTCTTGCTGCTGTCCATATATCATTCATTTGGGAGAACACTCGACTGGTGCATTACTTCCAGGTAAGCACATGACAACAGACGTTAATCTAGCCAGGTTAGTGTGTGGGATGTCGTTCTCTTTGAAGTGGGTAACCACCGTGCTCCATCTCTGACTAAGCGGTGTCTCCGAGTAACCTCGTCAAACAATGCATCCTCATTGATGGTCACATTGGGGCATTTTTCCTGCAGTGTGGCTGTTACCTTCTGGATCTCTTCGCACTGAGGTTGCCTTTTTAAAAGGAGACAATAGAAATCATTTAGATTATCTGTGTGCTTTCCCAATGCCTGCAAGTAGTTCACAGCCGTAGTGAAGAATGATTGGGATGTTTTGAGAAAGCTCTCTTTAGACATTGCACCATTTCCCTCTAGCTCTTTCAGAAGTCCTCTGACCAAAACTGGAATGAAGTTGTCATCACGTCTTGCAGTCAATTTTGCCTCAATGTTTCTCTGAATTGCAGCTGACTTCACAGCACAGCGGTCCTGGCCTTCAAGCATCTTGATCGTGTCACTGAATACGGTCAAGTTTCTATGGACAAAGTCCAGCCAAAGTTCAGTCAGTGGATCTTCGAACATTGTTCGCAGGACAACAGGGCATTTGTCTTCAGAAAGAAAAAAGGATTTCAAATGGCACATACCCTTTCAGCACTCTTTCTAGAACAGGGAGCATGGACATCCAGCGAACATTGCTGTGTCCTAAAATGTTATGGTACTCCTGGCCAACAAACTCACAAAAGCTCTTCAGTCTTTCTACTCTGACGGTGAAAATATGAAAATATCTTTGAGCAGGTACTCAACATCAAGGGGAATCATATCCAAAGCTATTCTGGCCGTGTTATGAATGATGTGATCAGGACAACCTAAGCCAATCACCTCCCGCTGCAGAGCATTTTTAACTTTGGTATGAACATTGACCCTCCCCAGCCTATTCAGTCCTCCAAAGTTGATATTTGTGTTGTCGGCAGAGAATGCCAGTTTGTTTTGCAGGTTACATTTTTGGATGACCACCAGGACTTCAGCTGCAATCTCCTCTGCTATTTCTCCTTTCAATTCAACAAAATCAAGCAGTTTTGTTTCCACAGATGTGTTGCCACCATATATCTTACAATATCTGACTACTATTGGCAGCAGCTTTACATGTCCATGATTGGACACGTCAATGGCGAGGGACACAAATTCAACCTGGTCTAGGTCCTGTGTTACCAAAGTAGTTGCCCATGGTGCTAACACGTTACTCACTGTGGCGTCACATTTTGTCCTAGCACATGTAAACTTCGGCTCATAAAGCTTTCGTGTCAGTTGTGCTGTGCAGTCCATAGATCTGTAACTATGATTGTGTCGCATAGTGTGGTATGCAAAGACACCCTCCTGCACAACTAAATCATATTATTCTTGGGAAGGCTCTACCTTCTTGAAGAATGTGGTGACAGAGGGCATACCAACACGGTCAATCAGAGAGGCTTTATGCTTTTTTGTCTGATGTTCTACCACTGCCGTTCTTCCCCCGCTGCCAATTTGAAAAAGAGGAATTACAAAGGATGCAGTTAACCATTCTATCGTCTTGACCTGAGCGTATAAATGGAAATTCTCTCATCATGTTGTCATTAAAATGGCATTTCCGTTTCTTGGAAAGAGCCATTGTACCTCCTCTGTCTGCTCTTCTTCACTCTCCTTGTGTCACTCTTCTTACTCTCAACTTTTTCTTCTCCTCCAATCGTCTTTCTGATCTTTCTTCCTTTCCTTCTCTTTACCTTTCTACCTCACTCTTCCACACTCTCCTTACTTCACTCTTTTTACTCCCTTAATTTTTCCTTCTTCTCCAATCTTTAATAATAAATAGTACACTATTAGATCAAATACTTTGGTTAACAGATTCCCATTGCTTGCCTCATTTTTGTATTTTATCTCAAAAACATTGTTTGGAATAATAAATTGGCAGGCTCTGTAATAATATCTTTATCTTTCCTCCTCTATCTCTTTCACTCTTCTTCCTAACCAGTCTTCCTCCTCTCCACTCTCTAACAGAAAACATTATGCAAATGTTATCCATGAAAATGTCAAAATATATTTTCACACTACCAGTGGTGGGCCGTCAGGGCCTGCAAGGCCTTCTCTGCTGGCCTAAACATCATCAGAATATATATTTTTTTTAAATATATTTTCCCACAAATATGTATTAAATTATTCCCCAGAGTAAGAGTTATACTCTTCATTTCATAGCTTTCCTCTTGGTTGCACTGCTTCCAGCCCCAGGTTGAGATTTGGAGGGCTGGTCTTTATGTTAGATCTTTTATCCAATCATATTCAGCCATCATGTGTTGCCAGGGGTCTAAAATCTGCCCTCAGGCCTTCAGAATCAACAGTGCGGGCGCTTGTAGCTTATAGTGAATGGAAATGAAAATTTAGTGTCAACCAATCAGCTTTAGAGTTGGCTATTGTACGCCTGCTGGCTGGCTCCAGTGTTACACAGGAGCCAGCTAGCAGGCGTAGTGCGTGCACGTCTTTTGATCGGATTACCAATATTGAGAGGCAGGTCCTATGGAGATCTAGGAAACTGAATTTGATAAACAAATTAATTCGCGTACTACTAAGCTGTTTTTTCAACCCACAATGGCGGAAGGAGGAGAAGATATCGATTTGGTCGAGGATATAATTATAACGCCATTCTCAAGACGAACTTTTCAAGAAAAGTTAGACATTGTAAGGAGAGGTCGCCCGACGCCACAAAGCCTGTCACAGGCGGGAAAGGGCTTCGTTCGCTCGCCACTTTCAAAGTTTCAACTACGAGCGCTGTCAATGGCTCACAGGCTCCTTGGCTCCGAGAAGCACTGCAAACTGTACTGCTGGGAATGCCTATTATTTGCAAGTGATCGATTTGGTGTTTGGAGACACACTGGCTTTGCAAACTTGAGTTGTCTAACCAAGGCAGCAACGAGACACCAAAGTACGGCTGGGCACTAACAAGCAATGGTGCTTTTGAAAACTTTTGGGGACACCGGAGTGGATCTACAGCTCAAAGAACAAGCGCGCAGGGCAACGGAGCTGCACAATGAAAAGGTGAAGGGAAATATTGAAAAGACTCATTGATTGTGTCATGTTTTTGGGTAAACACTGTTTACCCAAAAATGTCAATTTGTCAATTTCAAGGTGACGCAACGCCTGGTTATACTGCGTTTCTGTCTAAATGTATAGTGTCTAGAGCCATGGCATCATAATGATGGTAATAAGAGGTGGATTAATTCGGGTGGGACTGTGTAGTACCTCACTGAAGGCCCAGGCCCCAGGCCCACGGCACGCCACTGCACACTACTTATAATGCCAAACCATTAAAATTGTAATCTACAAATATTCTCATAATTGTGCATTAATTTAATATAATCATATTTTCAAAATAGCCCGTCCACTGCATGTTTACATGTGAACGTTTTTTAACCTAGCTACCATGACAGCAGCTGGCTAACCTAGCTAGATAACTTAGTCGACATAGCTAATGTTAGCTAGCATAACCTATTTAAAACCTTATAAAGCAGAGCATTTATCTATATAATAAGTTGTGACATAACATCATTAGCTAGTATCTCAAACGAGTGTAGCTTACCTGGCTTGAAAAGATGTTTGTGGTGATGTTATGGATTCACTTGACACTTGCTAGCTTCTGGCCGAGTTTTCCACAGCAGTTTTCTCTAAAACTAGCGCGAGCAAGTAGTTAGAAGAAGAAGAAGAGTGAATGGAGCTGATATAGCTACCAGCCCCCTCTGCTGGACAAAACAAGCAAAACTTGATTGAGACGTCAACCGGTAGACTCTGCTGCCCGGTCTTTCTTGCCACGTAAAATATTATTTCACTTTGCAGTCTGTTTTTAACGCACAGTTAAAAACGGGGACATTTCCGGAGACAGCTCCAGCCGGGGACAGGCCCGTAGAAACGGGAACTGTCCCCGGAAAACGGGGACGTCTACATAAATGGTGCACAAGGGGAGGGGTGTGCGGCGGGAGAGGGGGCAAAACCACTATGTCGGGGACCGCAGCTATGCCAAAGCAAGGTAAATTGGTGCTGGGGTGTCATCTAGCAACAAATCAAGGAGCGGATCTCACTGAAAAATAGTTGGCAATACAGCCTGCAGATGGAGTACAGAGAGGACTATCTTCACCTTGGCCAACAGATCCCTCTGTCCAGACCTCCAGTTCAGTTACCGGTAAGTTCATATTTTTTAAGAAAGATGCCGAAGAAACTGGGTGATATTTTTTAAATTCAGGACAGTCTTGTGTGATGATAATTTCCTTTTCTATTGTGGTGTTACAGTATTAGTAGTGAACAGGTGTAAGAAATTGTGAACACGTCTTGTGCTACTGTCGTGGAAATTCTTACACAGGGACACTCGAAGTGAATCTTATGAATCATTGTTTATTGTCAGCGCGCCTGGGCAGACCCAGCAGTTGTCTTATATACGGCTATACACAGACAAGTTATATTTGCATGATTTAGGATTGTTAATTAATCATAACCGTTTAATTCATGTGACCGACCAATACCTCACGAGGCTTCTCTCTAAGCTGAGACCTTGAAACGGAGATATCTTTCGTTCGTTCTCAAAACACGGTCTGGGCGTACTGCCAAATTTCAGCGACTGATAGTGAGGATTTGTACAGTCAACCACTTACATGAACACAGAAATTGGTTATTGGAACAGCACATGAATAGAAGAAAGAAATGAGTTATAAGTAAAGCACAAACATTAAAATTCCCCTTATACTCCATCCATCCAAAAAGACACTTCATATCAAACCCTTCATTCTGGGTTGTACAATCCAATTAGTATGGTAATACTATAATCATAATACTTTATTCATGGGAGTGAGTATCAAAAATGCACACACATACACAATGGATCTGTAGATTCAGAGGTGAATAAATCTCAATGTTAACCATTGTCTCCATATTTCTTACCACAGTCAGGTTGCATTGACCTATGTGGATGTCCTAACTGTCCCTGGGACATCCACCTAGTCAAAATATAAAACCCTGTTGTTTAACAATTCTACTAAGACCTTCAAAAGGTTGGTGCTGGCTCATCAGCTCAGTGTTCCACATAATGCAAACACGTTAAGGGTTTAGATGACCTTACCCTCAACTTGTTAAAAGAAAACCTTCAATCATTATGAAAACCTCATCGTCTGTATCTACAGGGGGAAATGGGTGCTCATCCAGAGTTTGCATCTAACTGTTTCACCATCCTCTGGAGGAGTAGAAAACATGATAGCTGCTGAAGTCTTATCAGCCAGAGAGGCACAGATCGCCTTACAGCATGTTAATAATATTTCACAAGAAAGAAAACACGTTATAACAGTTTCACACCAACCTTTCTACGAATAAGATTGGGGCAAGGTTAGCCCAAGCTACAATCTAGTGTCTCTCCTCACATTTTTAGGGCATAGCTCTGTCTTTTGAAGCCTTGCCTTTCCATATCATAATTATAACTATTGATTAATTATCTAACCCAAATTTAGAAGGACAATTCTTAGTGCTTCACATTGGTTCTATCACTTTAAGCCCCTCCCTTTTCTCATCAGTTGTGGTAATGACAGATTGGTATCTCAATGCATTCTTAGTCTAAATTACTATAAATTTCGCAGTATGCAGACCTCCACAATCAACCTGATTAACCCAAATAATCAATTTTGGACAAGCCTAAATCAATTACGGGCACAATTGACCACCCCCCTTCACGGCACTCATTCTTCCTTTCCTGCCGTTTCATGTTCATCTTCAGATAGTGTTTCAGTTTTTCCTTTTAATGGCACATGCTCAAAGTGGATGGCCCTTGATAATGTCTCTCATCTGAGCCGCCACTGTCCTTTACAGTCATTATGTCTTTGTCCATTTCCCTACCAGTACCCCAGCAGCATGAGAGAAGTTTGGACTGGATCTCTCTCCATGCTCACTCTACATGGACCCATGTCGCTCCTGAGAGGAAAAAGCATGAAAGAAAAGGCAGTTGATAGCTACAACCCTTTATAACTCCATCTTTAAATAATTGTATCCCATAAGGTAATTCAAGTAATTGTAAAATAGACTAGAGACAGGTGTCCCTCATTCAGGGGCAGCGCTCTCTCTCGGTCCATCTCTTGATCAGAATCACACATAGGACTATTGATAAATGATAAACTTCTTCCTAATTATCAGTGTTTACATATTATATTCAAGTCAACCCCCCGGTCTCTAGCCTTTCTAGTGAGGGTGATCAGACCTCACCAAAAAGTCAGAACAGAGGTCATCAAAAAGCACTCTTCAGATAATTAATTAAAATGCTTTTATTTGTATGACATGTTCAATGGAAACAAAGTTCCACCCCATTAAGTGACTGTTTATTTCCCTTTTCTTTCCCTGTACCTCAGACTCATTATTTAAAGACACTTCAAACATTTAGTGTACCAGGTTTACATTGGGTTTAAATTCAAGAGAATTGCATCCTTTCTAACCCGTGAAAAATCCACTAAAACCAAAATAAAAAGACCCCACACAAATCAAACGCACTATTAACACCATAACAGGTGAGTTTGTGTGGTAAAATGTTGGGTAAAAACAAAAAGATGTCCGGGCCTTACTTAATTTGGGAGCTCCCTTAACAGCCGGATCCAGGTACCTTTATACTGTATAGTACACAGTCTCAATAACTGCTCTCCTGCTTCAGAAAGACTTTCAAAGGGAGAGATACATAATCATTGGTAAACTTGGTAGTGGACATTCATCAGTCCTGGAAGAAATAAATAAACATGTACTTAGTTTTCACAATGCTACATCTTAGTCCTAAAAATTCTTAATCGAGCTTCCTGCAACTTGGGCAGGAAGTTTTCATAAAACCATGAGTATACAGAATCATACTTCAAACACATCAAATTATACAGTGTCCCGTTAAGTGGAATAAGCACCTTGTAAAGTAAACAATCTCAGAGCCCCTTTCTTGTAATCTTACCATTTTGACCTGTTGCATTGACATACACTACTGGTCAAAAGTTTTAGAACACCTCATTCATGTCAGGACCCGGTGTGAGAAACAGTCACTAATAGTCGGCAGAACCCAGAAGATGAGGCAGACACAGCAGTACTAGAGACGGTGGTTTAATCAAGGTAAAAGATCTTCAGGCAAAAAATATAAATCCACAACGTCAAAAGTAAAGCCAAGAGAAAAAATGAATATCCTCCAAAATACAATGAAAATCCACAAAGTGGTAAGAACAGCAGGGAAAAAACAACCTCAAATGACTAATCAAAAATAAACAAGAACAAAACCAGAGTACCTCAGGAAAATCCAACTAGAGAAAAATATGTTCACAGCATGGCTGGGGCTGGGTGCTAACATACAAACACAGAGCAAAGAACTGATGAACACTAAGGGTTTAAATACCTACAAGGAAATGAGGCACAGGTGCAAACAATAACTAGAACAAGGGAAAAACAAAAGGTTCAAAAAGGCGCAATGGGGGCCTCTAGTGACCAAAACCTGAATAGTCCTGGCCAAAACCTGACAGAATCCCCCTCCTAGGAACGGCTCCTGACGTTCCTACCAGCCTTCTCAGGGTGGAGGGCCCTGAACTGACGAATGAGGTCAGGGTCCAGTATGTCTTTGGCCGGAACCCAGGAGCGCTCCTCGGGACCGTAGCCTTCCCAGTCCACCAGATACTGCCAGGACCGCTGCACCCGGCGGGAATCCAGTATCCGATGGACGGTATAAGCCGACTGGCCTCCGATGACACGGGGCGGAGGGGGAGGTCTGCCTGCCGGGATAAGGGGAGAAAAAACAACAGGTTTTAATAAAGAAATGTGAAACGTGGGATTAATCTGCAGACGTGTTGCTGTGCGTTTTGTTGCTGTGCGTTTTGCTGCCAACTTTACTTTACTTTGCTAGCTGACAACTTTACGTTTTTTGTTTTGTTTTTGTTTTTAATTACCGTTTATATTTTTAGTTTTTCCATCGCAACTTTTTTCCCTCATTCAACTTTTTCACTCCGGACGCTTTATCTGGACATGGTTCGTCAACACCTTCAACAGCCGAAGCTAAGTAGTAACATTAACATGATGTCTTCTAATTGCAGTCGCTGTACTCATAATATACAGGAGAACGATCGCCTTACGGCGAGAATAGCTGTGCTACAAGCCCAGCTTCAGACGCAATCGTTAGGCAAGGGTAATTTCAGTGTAGGAAAGGAAGAAACAGCGTCTGTGCCACCAGTAAGTACAGATAGTAACGTTAGTATAAATCCCCCCGCACAGTCCCCGCAGCCGGACAACTTTCTCATGGCTTCTGGAGGGAAATGCTGTTGGAATGCTCAACCGGTGTCGCTCATTCAGCCGACAGAAACTTTCAACCGGTTCTCCCCATTATGTAGCGAGTCGGAGTCTGAGTCTGAGTCTTCTCTTGTCTCTACTCCTCCCGTTACGGGGTCTGAGACGCCGAAGGCTCCCACCATTAGCTCTGACAAATTGAAAACCCTAGTCATTGGCGACTCCATTACCCGCAGTATTAGACTTAAAACGAATCACCCAGCGATCATACACTGTTTACCAGGGGGCAGGGCTACCGACGTTAAGGCTAATCTAAAGATGGTGCTGGCTAAAGCTAAATCTGGCGAGTGTAGAGAGTATAGAGATATTGTTATCCACGTCGGCACCAACGATGTTAGGATGAAACAGTCAGAGGTCACCAAGTGCAACATAGCTTCAGCGTGTAAATCAGCTAGAAAGATGTGTCGGCATCGAGTAATTGTCTCTGGCCCCCTCCCAGTTAGGGGGAGTGACGAGCTCTACAGCAGAGTCTCAGCACTCAATCGCTGGTTGAAAACTGTTTTCTGCCCCTCCCAAAAGATAGAATTTGTAGATAATTGGCCCTCTTTCTGGGACTCACCCACAAACAGGACCAAGCCTGACCTGCTGAGGAGTGACGGACTCCATCCTAGCTGGAGGGGTACTCTCATCTTATCTACCAACATAGATAGGGCTCTAACTCCTCTAGCCCCACAATGAAATAGGGTGCAGGCCAGGCAGCAGGCTGTTAGCCAACCTGCCAGCTTAGTGGAGTCTGCCAATAGCACAGTCAGTGTAGTCAGCTCAGCCATACCCATTGAGACTGTGTCTGTGCCTCGACCTAGGTTGGGCAAAACTAAACATGGCGGTGTTCGCCTTAGCAATCTTATTAGGATAAAGACCTCCTCCATTCCTGCCATTATTGAAAGAGATCGTGATACCTCACATCTCAAAATAGGGTTACTTAATGTTAGATCCCTCACTTCAAAGGCAGTCATAGTCAATGAACTAATCACTGATCATAATCTTGATGTGATTGGCCTGACTGAAACATGGCTTAAGCCTGATGAATTTACTGTGTTAAATGAGGCCTCACCTCCTGGTTACACTAGTGACCATATCCCCCGTGCATCCCGCAAAGGCGGAGGTGTTGCTAACATTTACGATAGCAAATTTCAATTTACAAAAAAAAAAAATGGCGTTTTCGTCTTTTGAGCTTCTAGTCATGAAATCTATGCAGCCTACTCAATCACTTTTTATAGCTACTGTTTACAGGCCTCCTGGGCCATATACAGCGTTCCTCTCTGAGTTTCCTGAATTCCTATCAGACCTTGTAGTCATAGCAGATCATATTCTAATTTTTGGTGATTTTAATATTCACATGGAGAAGTCCACAGACCCACTCCAAAAGTCTTTCGGAGCCATCATCGACTCAGTGGGTTTTGTCCAACATGTCTCTGGACCTACTCACTGCCACAGTCATACTCTGGACCTAGTTTTGTCCCATGGAATAAATGTTGTAGATCTTAATGTTTTTCCACATAATCCTGGACTATCGGACCACCATTTTATTACGTTTGCAATCGCAACAAATAATCTGCTCAGACCCCAACCAAGGAGCATCAAAAGTCGTGCTATAAATTCTCAGACAACACAAAAATTCCTTGATGCCCTTCCAGACTCCTTCTGCCTACCCAAGGACGTCAGAGGACAAAAATCAGTTAACCACTTAACTGAGGAACTCAATTTAACCTTGCGCAATACCCTAGATGCAGTTGCACCCCTAAAAACGAAAAACATTTGTCATAAGAAACTAGCTCCCTGGTATACAGAAAATACCCGAGCTTTGAAGCAAGCTTCCAGGAAATTGGAACGGAAATGGCGCCACACCAAACTGGAAGTCTTCCGACTAGCTTGGAAAGACAGTACCGTGCAGTACCGAAGAGCCCTCACTGCTGCTCGATCATCCTACTTTTCCAACTTAATCGAGGAAAATAAGAACAATCCAAAATTTCTTTTTGATACTGTTGCAAAGCTAACTAAAAAGCAGCATTCCCCAAGAGAGGATGGCTTTCACTTCAGCAGTAATAAATTCATGAACTTCTTTGAGGAAAAGATCATGACCATTAGAAAGCAAATTACGGACTCCTCTTTGAATCTGCGTATTCCTCCAGGGCTTAGCTGTCCTGGATCTGCACAGCTCTGCGAGGGCCTGGGATCGGGAGAGACACTTAAGTGTTTTAGTACTATATCTCTTGACACAATGATGAAAATAATCATGGCCTCTAAACCTTCAAGCTGCATACTGGATCCTATTCCTACTAAACTGCTGAAGGAGCTGCTTCCTGTGCTTGGCCCTCCTATGTTGAACATAATAAACAGCTCTCTATCCACCGGATGTGTACCAAACTCACTAAAAGTGGCAGTGATAAAGCCTCTCTTGAAAAAGCCAAACCTTGACCCGGAAAATATAAAAAACTATCGGCCTATATCGAATCTTCCATTCCTCTCAAAAATTTTAGAAAAAGCTATTGCGCAGCAACTCACTGCCTTTCTGAAGACAAACAATGTATACGAAATGCTTCAGTCTGGTTTTAGACCCCATCATAGCACTGAGACTGCACTTGTGAAGGTGGTAAATGACCTTTTAATGGCGTCAGACCGAGGCTCTGCATCTGTCCTCGTGCTACTAGACCTTAGTGCTGCCTTTGACACCATCGATCACCACATTCTTTTGGAGAGACTGGAAACCCAAATTGGTCTACACGGACAAGTTCTGGCCTGGTTTAGATCTTACCTGTCGGAAAGATATCAGTTTGTCTCTGTGAATGGTCTGTCCTCTGACAAATCAACTGTACATTTCGGTGTTCCTCAAGGTTCCGTTTTAGGACCACTATTGTTTTCACTATATATTTTACCTCTTGGGGATGTTATTCGAAAACATAATGTTAACTTTCACTGCTATGCGGATGACACACAGCTGTACATTTCAATGAAACATGGTGAAGCCCCAAAATTGCCCTCGCTAGAAGCCTGTGTTTCAGACATAAGGAAGTGGATGGCTGAAAACTTTCTACTTTTAAACTCGGACAAAACAGAGATGCTTGTTCTAGGTCCCAAGAAACAAAGAGATCTTCTGTTAAATCTGACAATTCATCTTGATGGTTGTAAAGTCGTCTCAAATAAAACTGTGAAGGACCTCGGCGTTACTCTTGACCCTGATCTCTCTTTTGACGAACATATCAAGACTGTTTCAAGGACAGCTTTTTTCCATCTACGTAACATTGCAAAAATCAGAAATTTTCTGTCCAAAAATGATGCAGAAAAATTAATCCATGCATTTGTTACTTCTAGGTTAGACTACTGCAATGCTCTACTTTCCGGCTACCCGGATAAAGCACTAAATAAACTTCAGTTAGTGCTAAATACGGCTGCTAGAATCCTGACTAGAACCAAGAAATTTGATCATATTACTCCAGTGCTAGCTTCCCTACACTGGCTTCCTGTTAAGGCAAGGGCTGATTTCAAGGTTTTACTGTTAACCTATAAAGCGTTACATGGGCTTGCTCCTACCTATCTTTCCGAGTTGGTCCTGCCGTACATACCAATACGTACGCTACGGTCACAAGACGCAGGCCTCCTAATTGTCCCTAGAATTTCTAAGCAAACAGCGGGAGGCAGGGCTTTCTCCTATAGATCTCCATTTTTATGGAACAGTCTGCCTACCCATGTGAGAGACGCAGACTCGGTCTCAACCTTTAAGTCTTTACTGAAGACTTATCTCTTCAGTAGGTCATATGATTGAGTGTAGTCTGGCCCAGGAGTGTGAAGGTGAACGGAAAGGCTCTGGAGCAACGAACCGCCCTTGCTGTCTCTGCCAGGCCGGTTCCCCTCTCTCCACTGGGATTCTCTGCCTCTAACCCTGTTACAGGGGCTGAGTCACTGGCTTGCTGGTGCTCTTTCATGCCGTCCCTAGGAGGGGTGCGTCACTTGAGTGGGTTGAGTTACTGACGTGATCTTCCTGTCTGGGTTGGCGCCCCCCCTTGGTTTGTGCTGTGGTGGAGACCTTTGTGGGCTATACTCGGCCTTGTCTCAGGATTGTAAGTTGGTGGTTGAGGATATCCCTCTAGTGGTGCGGGGGCTGTGCTTTGGCAAAGTGGGTGGGGTTATATCCTTCCTGTTTGGCCCTGTCCGGGGGTTTCTTCGGATGGGGCCACAGTGTCTCCTGACCGCTCCTGTCTCAGCCTCCAGTATTTATGCTGCAGTAGTTTATGTGTCGGGGGGCTAGGGTCAGTTGGTTATACCTGGAGTACTTCTCCTGTCTTATCCAGTGTCCTGTGTGAATTTAAGTATGCTCTCTCTAATTCTCTCGTTCTCTCTTTCTCTCTGAGAACCTGAGCCCTAGGACCATACGTCAGGACTACCGGGCATGCTGACACCTTGCTGTCCCCAGTCCGCCTGGCCTTGCTGCTATTCCAGTTTCAACTGTTCTGCCTGCGGTTACGAAACCCCTACCTGTCCCAGACCTGCTGTTTTCAACTCTTAATGATCGGCTATGAAAAGCCAACTGAGATTTATTCCTGATTATTATTTGACCATGCTTGTCATTTATGAACATTTTGAAAATCTTGGCTCTCTCTAATTTTCTCCTTCTCTCTTTCTTTCTCTCGGAGGACCTGAGCCCTAGGACCATACGTCGGGACTACCGGCCGTGGTGACTCCTTGCTGTCCCCAGTCCGCCTGGCCTTGCTGCTATTCCAGTTTCAACTGTTCTGCCTGCGGTTATGGAACCCCTACCTGTCCCAGACCTGCTGTTTTCAACTCTTAATGATCGGCTATGAAAAGCCAACAGATTTATTCCTGATTATTATTTGACCATGCTTGTCATTTATGAACATTTTGAAAATCTTGGCTCTCTCTAATTTTCTCCTTCTCTCTTTCTTTCTCTCGGAGGACCTGGGCCCTAGGACCATGCGTCGGGACTGCCGCCCGTGGTGACTCCTTGCTGTCCCCAGTCCGCCTGGCCTTGCT
This sequence comes from Salvelinus namaycush, assembly GCF_016432855.1. Classification (NCBI taxonomy): domain Eukaryota; kingdom Metazoa; phylum Chordata; class Actinopteri; order Salmoniformes; family Salmonidae; genus Salvelinus; species Salvelinus namaycush. The sequence goes on along the minus strand of NC_052311.1, from coordinate 38,688,108 downwards.
GCTATTCCAGTTTCAGCTGTTCTGCCTGCGGTTATGGAACCGCCACCTGTCCCAGACCTGTTGTTTTTCAACTCTTGATCAGCTATGAAAAGCCAACTGAAAATTATTCATGATTATTATTTGACCATGCTTGTCACTTATGAACATTTTTGAACATCTTGGCATAGTTCTGTTATAATCTCCACCCGGCACAGCCAGAAGAGGACTGGCCACCCCTCATAGCCTGGTTCCTCTCTAGGTTTCTTCCTAGGTTTTGGCCTTTCTAGGGAGTTTTTCCTAGCCACCGTGCTTCTACACCTGCATTACTAGCTGTTTGGGGTTTTAGGCTGGGTTTCTGTACAGCACTTCGAGATATTAGCTGATGTACGAAGGGCTATATAAAATAAAATTGATTGATTGATTGAATCTTAAGGGATCTGGGTAAGTGCAGGCGAAAAGTAACGGGGTTCACTCTCCTGGCAACCTTAAAGGGACCGATGAATTTCTGGGACAGCTTGCGAGACTCCACCCGTAGCGGTAAATTCTTAGTTGAGAGCCATACTCTCTGGCCGAGGCGCAGGGTAGGCCCGGGACGGCGACGTCTGTTGGCTTGTCGTTGGTACCGCTGTGAGGAACGCAGAAGATTAAGACGGGCCTTCTTCCACGTAAGCCGACAGCGTCTGATGAACCTCAAGGCTGAAGGCACTCTGACTTCTGCCTCCTGGTCCGGGAACAATGGAGGAGCATAGCCAAACTGACACTCGTGCGGGGACATACCAGTGGAGGAGGAGCACAAGGTGTTGTGCGCGTACTCGGCCCAAACCATGAAGGACGACCATGTGGACGGGTTGTTGGAGACCATACATCTGAGGGTGGTTTCCAGCTCTTGATTCATCCTCTCGGTTTGGCCGTTGGACTCCGGATGGTACCCTGAAGATAGACTGGCAGTGGCCCCTATGAGTTGGCAGAAGGCCTTCCAAAACCTTGAGGCAAACTGGGGACCTCTGTCGGAAACCATATCTTGCGGAATGCCGAAGACTCGGAACACATGGTTAATCACCAACTCAGCCGTTTCCTTGGCAGAAGGTAATTTAGTCAAGGGGACGAACCTGGCCGCCTTAGAAAACCTGTCGATGATGACTAGGATAGTAGTATTACCATGGGACGGAGGAAGGCCAGTAATAAAGTCCAATGAGATATGGGACCAGGGTCGGTGGGGAATAGATAAAGGGTGAAGGAGTCCTTGAGGGCGGAGGTGAGAAGATTTGCCCTGGCAGCACACGGGACAGGCCTTGACGAAAGTGGCAACGTCTTCTTTTATGGTGGGCCACCAGAACTTACGCTGGATGAACTCCAAGGTGCGACCTACGCCTGGGTGACAGGTGAGGCGAGAGGAGTGCCCCCACAGAAGGACCTGGGTCCTCGCTGCCTTGGGAACAAACAACCGATTGGCAGGACCTCCTTTAGGACCCGGTTCGATGGCTTGAGCTCGTTTCACGGTATCCTCAACTTGCCACGAGATCGGAGCCACGATCTTAGCGGCAGGAAGGACAGGCATGTCAGCATCTTCTCAAACGGCAGGAGCGTAGACTCGTGACAAGGCGTCCGGTTTGAGATTCTTCGACCCGGGTCTATAGGTGAGGATAAACTGGAATCGATTGAAGAAAAGAGACCATCGAGCTTGTCTGGAGTTCAACCGCTTCGCCTGCTGGATATACTCCAGATTTTTGTGGTCCGTAAGCACTTGAAACGGTTGAGAAGCCCCCTCGAGCCAGTGTCTCCATTCCTTCAATGCCATCTTAACCGCTAGGAGTTCACGATCCCCCACATCGTAGTACCTCTCGGCCGGGGTAAGCCGGTGAGAGAAGAAGGCGCAAGGGTGAAGCCTCTTGTCTTCACCCCTCTGAGACAGGACAGCTCCAACACCAACCTCTGATGCGTCTACCTCCACCACAAAAGGTTCATCCGCCGTCGGTAGTGTCAGGATGGGAGCAGAGAGGATGCGCTGCTTGAGTCCTTGGAAGGCCGTCTCAACTTCTTCTCCCCATAGAAACCTTGCGTTGCCACCCTTGGTTAAAGCTGAGAGAGGGGCTGCCACCAAGCTGAAGTTCTTGATGAACTTGCGGTAAAAGTTAGTGAAGCCCAGGAAACGCTGAACTTCCTTAACGGACTTGGGGGTGGGCCAATCCGCTACCGCCCCTACCTTCCTGGGGTCCATCTGGACTCGACCGGGTTCCACTACAAATCCCAGGAATTGTACTCGGGAGGAATGGAATTCACATTTTTCCGGCTTAACGTACAAATGGCTGTCTAGGAGGCGTTTGAGTACTTGTCTGACATGCTTAGTGTGTTCTTGAAGGGAGCTCGAAAAGATGAGGATGTCATCCAAGTAAACAAACACGAAGATGTTAAGCATATCCCTAAGCACATCGTTTATGAGCGCTTGGAACACAGCCGGGGCGTTGGTCAGGCCGAAGGGCATTACCAAGTATTCGTAGTGACCAGTAGGCATGTTGAAAGCGGTCTTCCACTCATCACCGGGTCTTATCCGCACAAGATGGTATGCGTTCCGCAGGTCAAGCTTAGTGAAGACAACTGCTTCCTGGAGCTGCTCAAAGGCTGTGGCCATAAGGGGTAGTGGGTAGCGGTTATGGACGGTTATGGCATTGAGTCCCCGGTAGTCGATGCAAGGACGTAATCCACCGTCTTTTTTGGCCACAAAGAAAAACCCTGCTCCCGCCGGCGAGGTGGATGGACGCATGAGGCCTGCTGCCAGAGCGTCCTTGATGTAGGTATCCATAGCAGCTCGTTCGGGAGGAGATAGGGAAAAGATCCGACCCCTGGGGGGGCAGGTGCCCGGAAACAGGTCGATGGGGCAATCGTAAGGTCTATGGGGTGGTAGTCTGGTGGCCCTCTGTTTGCTAAATACCGGTTTGAGGTCATGGTAACACTCGGGAACTCGGGACAGGTCGATGGATTCTAGAGACTCGGGAGGGGAACTCGGGGAACTCGGGAAGATACAAGTGGCTTGGCATGTAGGACCCCACTGCTTGATAGTACCCACAGACCAGTCGATGTGAGGGTTATGGCTGTGAAGCCAGGGGTATCCAAGGACGAGAGGGAACTCGGAACAGGAGATCAGATGAAAGTTCATCACTACCTGGTGTTGGGAAACTGAAAGTCGCAAGGGGTTAGTGACACGAGTGACAAGTCCAGATCCCAAAGGGCTTCCATCCAACGTAGTAACCCTAATGGGGTCACTTAGAGGTTCAGAGGGAACGCCATTCTCCTTCGCCCAGACACCATCCATGAAGTTACCTGTGGCTCCAGAGTCTACCAAGGCTTGAAGGGGAAGCTCGTGGTTGTCCCAGGAAAGGGTGACTGGATTGAGCAGGCGGGAGTTGGATGGATGGGAGGAGGTTATGTTTCCCGTTACAGTCCTCCCAGGCCTGCACGGGACAGTGCGTTTCCCTGGAGCCCGGGACACGTGGAGCGGAAATGGCCCGGTTTGCCGCAATATAGACAGCATCGCTCCCTCATCCGGCGGTCTTTCTCAGCCTGGGAGATGCGTCCAACCTGCATGGGTTCCGGTGGAGCCAGCGAGGATAAAGGTGGAGACTCGGAGCTGGGACCGATAGGAGCTAGGGTGAGAGGTCTACGGTTGAGCTCTCTCTCTCTCAGACGCTGGTCTATGCGCGAGGCCAACTTGATCAGGGACTCGAGGTTGTCCGGAGGTTCCCGAGTGGCCAGTTCATCTTGGATGGTGTCGGAAAGACCCTTCAAAAAGCACACTGTGAGCGCCTCGTCGTTCCAGCCACTCGCTGCTGCCACCGTGCGGAACTGGATGGCATAGTCCATCACGCTGCGCCGACCTTGGCGGAGAGTCAGGAGCTGTTTGGCTGAGTCAGGGCCGCTGGTAGGACCTTGAAACACTCGCTTGAATTCTTCAGCAAAGGTAGAGTAGCTGGCACAGCAGGGACTTTGGGCATCCCACACAGCAGTAGCCCAGGCTAGGGCTTTTTCCGACAGCAGGGTGATGATATATGCTAGCCTGGACCGGTCGGTGGGAAACGACGAGGGTTGCAGCTCGAAGGAGAGAGAACATTGGGTGAAAAACCCCTTACAAACACTCGGATCACCTGAGAACCGTTGGGGAGGCGGCAGACGAGGTTCAGCCAGGGGGTTAACTGCCACGGGCACTTGAATCTGATGTACTGGGGCAGAAGCGGTTGCCGGGGAAAGTCGATCAGAAATCTGCTTTATGGAAGACAGCATCTCCGACAGAAGTTGAGAATGTCTAGCCAATAAGGCCTCTTGCTGAACCAGAGCAGCTTCGTGGCGTTGGACAGTCCCCTCGTGGTGGGACAGCATGGAAAAAAAATCCTGGGTACTGGCTGCCTCTGGGTTCATTTTAATGGCTCTGTGTTTCTGTCAGGACCCGGTGTGAGAAACAGTCACTAATAGTCGGCAGAACCCAGAAGATGAGGCAGACACAGCAGTACTAGAGACGGGGGTTTAATCAAGGTAAAAGATCTTCAGGCAAAAAAATATAAATCCACAACGTCAAAAGTAAAGCCAAGAGAAAAAATGAATATCCTCCAAAATACAATGAAAATCCACAAAGTGGTAAGAACAGCAGGGAAAAAACAACCTCAAATGACTAATCAAAAATAAACAAGAACAAAACCAGAGTACCTCAGGAAAATCCAACTAGAGAAAAATATGTTCACAGCATGGCTGGGGCTGGGTGCTAACATACAAACACAGAGCAAAGAACTGATGAACACTAAGGGTTTAAATACCTACAAGGAAATGAGGCACAGGTGCAAACAATAACTAGAACAAGGGAAAAACAAAAGGTTCAAAAAGGCGCAATGGGGGCATCTAGTGACCAAAACCTGAATAGTCCTGGCCAAAACCTGACAATTCAAGGGTTTTTCTTTGACTATTTTCTACATTGTAGAATAATAGTGAAAACATCGAAAGTATGAAATAATAGAAATGGAATCATATAATAACCCCAAAAAAGTGTTAAACAAATCAAAATATTTGTCACGCCCTGACTGTAGAGAGCTTTTTATGTCTCTATTTTGGTTTGGTCAGGGTGTGATTTGGGTGGGCATTCTATGTTCCTTTTTCTATGATTTGTATTTCTGTGTGTTTGGCCGGGTGTGGTGGGCTGTTTCCCACTACAGACATCGTAATCTGTTGGACCTCTTTTTTTTCTTCTTCTTAGGCACAAAAAGTGTTCAGATTGATTGTTGGATTTAAACTCAGACTTGCTTTTGTATATTTATTTCTCACTATGTTTAAGAGAGAGTGTCAGTGAGGCAGAGAGAGGGTGTAAATGTGATAATGAATTTATTCTGGTATTCTTTTTGAACTGAATGGTACTAGACTTTGATTTTCCAAGCTAAATGACCATGTGCTTTAGGAAAATAATTAATCGTGAGCTTGCATTTTTGATTGGCCTTTGAATGTTCCTTTTACATTTATTCTCATTTAAGCACTGATACAAATTCACTACTGCCTGCTGAGTTTCTTCTGTGTTTTGGAGGCCAGTTAATACATTTTAACACAATGTTAACTGTTCAATTAACTTAAAATTAGCTTTGGATTTTGAAATGTGATGCCTGGTTCCCTCTTTTTCCTCATGTATATTTACTGTAATGTCACATGTTGTTTTTTTTTGTAGAGAAGTTAGGTACAGATTAATGTGATATGTAACGATTTACATCATGTTTGAAGCACAGAACTTCTAGAAGTGTAAGATGATACTGCTTGCAGGCAATGCAAGACGTCATTTTGCCTTGAAGTGACCTTTGCCTGTGCTACTAGTGGCATGAAACCATATATCCCTTGAACTGGTCGTTTATCATAGACTACTATTTGTAACATGACATTACACTGAAGGTAATGCTGTTGGCCACAAGGGGGTGTTATCTACTTCCACATAACACCATTAGTACATTCTAGTTACCTTTTTATAGTTTGTAGAGCAATTGGGGTAGGTCCATTGATGCCTACTTTTCCTTCAATATACTTAAATGAACCGTGTGTGTAGTTGTGGAGGACCGCTGTGTGGTAGTCAACCATTTGTGTATTTATTCATTTGAAACTTCTTATAGCTAGGTCAGTTGTATCAAAGATGTTCAGCGCTCCTACAACTTATTATGACTATAAGCTGTGCTTGTACTATTATGGGCTGTTTGATTTGGTTTTGTATTCTGTAGATCATTCCTGTGAGGATTAAACGTAGGAACTGCACCATTGCTCATTTAAAAGTCATTAGCTTTCTACTCTGTTAGTTTTTTCCCCCCTGCCTCAGAGGAGTCTCGTTCTGATCGTTTTCCACTTCAGTTGTCATTTGAGAGGTTTTGCAGTAGCAACACTACTGACATGACAATTCTACTCAGTGGAGACTGGGAGACAAACAAGCTTGGAATGTTGTTATATGATTTCAACAAGGTACAATAATTAGTTAAATTGACAACAAAAAATATAAATCTGTTGAAATCGCACCGTGGATGTATTAGACTTCAGAATTGCATTGGGGGCATACATATTTCACTGTACAATACAGCCATACCTATGGATTGTGGATCAATGAAATGGGGTATCAGTCTACAAGTGCTTTTTCCACCAAAGTCCTCAGAGTTATCAGATTCCAAAACATCCACGTTGTATTGTTTTTCCTTTGGAATGGTGTTCAATACACATAGTAGGTTGACTGGTACAATAAATGTGGCTAATTTCACAGTGGTTTCTGAGTACCGCAATATGAGCTACAATGCAAATATGTGTTTAATCTCTTGACAGTTGTGTTATGTGGGTGTCCCTGAGTAGACTGATACCCATGGATTGTGGATCAATGAAATTGTGTAAGGCTGTATAGGTAAGGCTCTTCTAAAGTCTAATAAAGACACAGTGTGATTTCTACAGATGTTTTTTTTAATTAACAAATTATTGTATTTTGTTGAATTTATATAACAACATTCCAGTCTTTAGCATGATCTTTTCCAAATATGGCATAATTCCACTATTTGTATTAATTTGAATCACTTTCAATGAGGGACCTTTATTTTGAAAGTGAAGTTCAAATTCCACTGTTGTTGCTAATCCTTATTGCTGCTAGCGTCACATAGGTCGGTCCGATCATTATTAACCAAATAAGAACACTTTTATAAATTAGGGGTATTTTAGATGATACCTAGCTAGATAGTTAGCTAACTAACTATAGCTACTGAAACAGATTGTGTCGTTTTGCTATGTTTTTGGGGAAGAACATTGTTTGCACTGTCCCAGAGCGTGGGGAAGTGTCTGCTTCGTGCAGCAGTGGCAGGTGCGCAAGACAAAACGTTACCAGCATCATAGCATACGAATCGCTAATCAATGTGTAATAACTACGTAAACAAGTAATGAACGCGTTCAATTCTTATGTGACGTGCAGTCATATTCAGGTCCTGATTGGTCAACAAGCTTATTTGACCAGTCGAATAGTGCTATTTGATGTGTCAAATATGGATCGCGTTTGGGTCTTTGCATGTCAAAAACAATATACACTTGACGCTCAAATAACACAATTCTATTATAGAATGTTGTGTGTGCCAAATTTGCACATGCAAGCCAAGCGCCACCATTACGAACACTGTCAAAGCTGTACAATACTGCATCGGTAATAAGGCATTATTTGTTTGACCAAATGGGAAAACGTCTGTGTGATAGTTTGAAATTAGATTAGGATCAAACGAGCAGGAACAAAAATGTTTGCAAATATCTTTGACACAGATGTAATTAGCAACTTCTGGAGTAGCTAGCTAGTTTTAGCGTGGTACCTAGATAGCACCAATGCAACCAGCCGGAAAAAACAACGACCTGTAGAAACTGCAGTCATTTCCATTATTCTTAGCAATGGTTTAGGAATCCATGCGAGTCAGTATTATCTAGGTAGCCACTTGTTGTTCTCCTATTGAAATAAACTAGCTAGCCAGCTACTGTTGCCCTGTTGCCCAAAACAAACATTATTGTCAGGACCCGGTGTGAGAAACAGTCACTAATAGTCGGCAGAACCCAGAAGATGAGGCAGACTCAGCAGTACTAGAGATGGTGGTTTAATAAAAGAAAAAGATCTACAGGCAAAGAATATAAATCCACAACGTCCAAAATAAAGCCAAGAGGCAAAAATGGATATCCTCCAAAATACAAAGAAACTCCACAAAGTGGAAAAAACAGCTGGAAAAAAACAAACCTCAAAAGACTAATCAAAAATAAACAAGAACTAAACCAGAGAACCTCTGGAAAATCCACAAGAGAAATATATGTTCACAGCAAGGCTGGGGCTGGGTGCTAACATACAAACACTGAGCAAAGAACTGAGGAACACACAGGGTTTAAATACCAACAAGGAAACGACACACAGGTGCAAACAATAATTAGAGCAAGGAAAAAACAAAAGGTTCAAAAAAGGTGCAATGGGGAAATCTAGTGACCAAAACCTGAACAATCCTGGCCAAATCCTGACAATTATAAACAGCCAGCTACCTTCATCTGGCTAGTATGGCTTGACCGGACCGGGTTATGTGTTGTGAAGCTAGCCACAACAAGGATTAGCCACAAGAGTGGAATTTGTGTTTCGCCTTCGAAAGCAAAGTCTATATTTGAAAGCGATGCAGAAGGTTACAATTGGTGGAGTCATGCCATATTTAGACTAGATATTCTTAAACAAGGTTGGAGTGTTGAAATGTAGAGCAATGAAATGGAGTATGAGTCTACTCGGTGACACCTACAGAACACAACTGAAAAGTTTACGCAAATATTAGCTTCGTAGTAGCTCTTATTGCAGGACTTTGTCTGTGGGAATTCACCTCTCCAGTCAGCCTATTGTCTGTATTGACATTTATATTGCATTGTACAGCCTTACCTAAGGATTGGGGATCAATGAAATGGGTTATCAGTCTACTCAGTACACAAGTGCTTTTTTCCCCGAAGTCCTCCTCAGAGTTATCAGGCTCCAAAACATCCAGGTCGTATGGTTTTTCCTCTGGAATAGTATTCAATACACATAGTAGGTTGACTGGCACAATAAATGTGGCTCAATTCACAGTGGTTTATTGGACATTTTCCAGTACCTATCCTGTTTTCTTAGAAGTAGTAAGCAGAATCAATATAGGGTTTACCATTAGACATGCGTAAGCAGAATGTAAGCAGAATCCATGTGATTGTGCAAAGCTGGATCAACACAGGCCTGGTCATTCTGGGTCTTGTGAAGGCCTTTGGACAAGAACATTGGTTAATCATTTATGGGCACCATAGGCTTGGACTTGTGAAGGCGTTTGGACAGGCACATTAGTTAATCAGTTATAGTCACCATTAGACATGCACTTACATTAGGAGTGTGCATGTCTGTTTATTTTTGTGTCATTGCTATCATACCACCAATATAACCTATACCCTAATGTCTGAGCCAATAAGAGAATGGAAACTAAGCAACTGTATAAAAGGAGAGTGCTGAGACTGGAAAGTTCAGTTGGTCCATGGGACGGCTCGGCTTTGTTACTTTGTAATAGTCTATTTGAATTCAAAAGTTCCGGTTTTGAGAAATATTATTGACTGAATATTTCCATGACAGGTTTCAGAGTCCGGCAATAAGAGCTACAACGCTAATGTTCTCTGGGTGTCACTGAGTAGACTGATACCCGATGTCATTGATCCACAATCCATAGGTAAGGCTGTACAGTGAAATAAGTATCCCCCCAATGCAATTCTAAAGTCTAATACATCCAGTGTGATTAACACATTTTTGTAAAATTAACAAATTATTGTATTTTGTTGAATTTACTTAAGAACATACCAAACTCATTTAGCATGATCTATTCCATTATGGCATGATTCCACTATTTGTATTCATTTGCCACACTTTCAATGACTTTTATTTTGAAGACAAACCGCACATTTCACTATTGTGGCTAATCCTTATTGTGGATAGCTTCACATAGGTTGGTCCGACCACCATTAATAAAATAAGAACTGTGTTATAAATTATGGGTATTTTAGATGATGACACCTAGCTACTGAAACAGATGTCGTTTTGCTATGTTTTTGGGGAAGAACATTGTTTGCATCCATCAGCTAGGTAGCTTTTTAAAATAATAACCAGCACTGTCCAGAGCTTGGGGAAGTATGTCTGCGCTCGTGCGGCAGCAGCAGGTGCGCGAGACAACTTTACCAGCATCATAGTATACGTATCGGTGAATCGTTGTGACATAGGAAATACGAGTGATAGTTTAATCAATGTGTAATAACTACGTACAAATTCATGAACGTGTTAAATTTTTACTTGATGTGCAGTCATATTCAGGTCCTGCTTGGTCAACAAGCTTATTTGACGCATCAAATAGTGTTATTTGACATGTATCCTTTTTGACATGCAAAGACCCAAACAGCGTTCCAGAACAATTTGACATGCTCCTATGAACTTTACATGTTGGTGCTCATGGGTACTTTTACATGGAAATGACACAGAATAAAGTAAATGGTTAGTTAAGTTATTGTCATCATGTTCTTTTTGTTACCTAGCTCCCTAGCACAACGCCACCCCGGGGACGTCTGTACTCTGTCGGGACCAGAGACCAAGGCTATGGAGACCTACATTGGGGACTCCCTAGCTGCAGAATTTATCCGTCCCTCTTCCTCTCCGCTGGCGCCAGGTTCTTCTTCATGGAGAAAAAGGACAAGACCCTGCGCCCGTGCATTGACTACCGGGGACTCAATGACATTACTGTGAAGAACAGTTATCCGCTACCACTCATTTCCTTCGAGCCGCTCCAGGGGGCCACTGTTTCTCCAAGCTGGATCTACGAAACACCTACAACCTGGTGCGGATATGAGAGGGAGACGAGTGGAAGACCACCTTCAACACGGCCAGCGGCCACTACGAATATCTGGTCATGCCCTTTGGCCTCACCAACGCCCCTGCCGTGTTCCAGGCTCTGGTGAATGATGTTCTCTGTGACATGTTGAACCGGTTCGTCTTCATCTACATTGATGACATCCTCATCTTCTCCCACTCCCCCAATAACACGTGCTCCATGTCCGACAGGTTCTCCGGCACCTTCTGGAGAACCAGTTGTTTGTTAAGGTGGAAAAGTGTGATTTCCATTGCTCCACCATTCCTTTTCTGGGCTACATCCTCTCTGCTGGGAGTGTCCAGATGGAGCCTGAGAAGGTGAGAGCGGTGGTGGATTGGCCTCAGCCTACGTCCAGGGTGCAGCTGCAACGCTTCCTGGGGTTCGGCAACTTTTATCGCCTCTTTATCTGGGGTTTTAGCACCCTGGCCTCCCCCGTCTGCACTCACCTCTACCAAGGTTCCGTTCATGCGGTCCTCTGCCGCTGAACGGGTGTTCCGGGACCTTAAACACCGCTTCACCACTGCTCCTATCCTGGTTCATGCTGACCCTTCCTGTCACTTCGTGGTGGAGGCTGATGCTTCGGATGTCGGCGTGGGGGCTGGACCATAAGCTGCATTCCTGCGCTGCCTTCTCCCACCGCCTCAACACCACAGAGAGGATCTACGATGTGGGGGAATCGGGAGCTTCTCGCGGTGAAGATGGCGTTGCAGGAATGGAGGCACTGGCTGGAAGGGGCGGAACATCAATTCATTGTGTGGACCGACCACAAAAACCTGGAGAACCTCCGCACCGCCAAGTGCCTCAACTCCAGGCAAGCAAGATGGCCCTGCTGTTTATCCGGTTCAACTTTTCCCTCTCCCACCGGCCAGGGTCCAAGAACGTCAAGCCAGATGCCCTTTCTCGCCGCTATAACCGGAAACAGGTCCGGGAGGCACAGTGGTCCCAGCCGAACCCTGATAACCGGATGTTTGTGCCTGACGCTCTCCGTTCCGCGGTCCTGGAGTAGGCCCATTCCACCAGGCTTGCCTGTCACCCGGGTTCTCGTCAGACCCTGGCCTTCGTGCCCCAACGCTTTTGGTGGCCTACTATGGTTCTGGATGTTGCCGCATTTGTCGCCGTCTGCACGGTCTGCGCACAGAACAAGACTCCTCGGCAAGCTCCGGAGGATTTTCTCCAACCACTGCCTGTCCCTCACCGTCCCTGGATCCCTGGATTTCATCACGGGTCTCCCCCCATCTGAGGACAACTCTGCCATTCTGACTGTCGTTGATCGGTTTTCCAAAGCCGCTCACTTCATTCCTCTCCCCAAACTACCCTCGGTCAAGGAGACGGTCCAGCTTATGGTGCAGCACGTCTTCCGGATCCACGGACTCCCGGTGGACATGGTCTCCGACCGGGGTCGGCAGTTCTCATCCTGGTTCCGGAAGGCGTTCTGCACGCTCATTGGGTCGTCGGCCAGCCTGTCCTCCGGATTCCACCCCCAGTCCAACATCCAGTCAGAGCGAGCCAACCAGGACTCTTTGGTGCCTAATCTCCGCCAACCCTACCATCTGGAGTCAGCAACTGGTATGGGTTGTGTACACCCGCAACACCCTTCCTTGCTCTGCCACGGGTCTCTCGCCCTTCGAGTGTTCCTTGGGATATCAGCCTCCGCTCTTCCCGAGCAAGAGGAGGAAGTCAGCAATCCCTCTGCCCAGATGTTCATCCGCCGCTGTCACAGTACCTGGAAGAGAGCCTGGGCCGCTCTGTTGAAGACCACTTCCAGGTATAGGCGACAAGGGTTTCTAGGATAATGGTGTTGATGTGAGCGATTACCAGCCTTTCAAAGCATTTCATGACTACAGACATGAGTGCTACGGGTCGGGAGTCATTTAGGCAGGTTACCTTACTGTTCTTGGGAACAGGGAATATGGTGCTCTGCTTGAAACATGCTGGTATTACAGACTCAGACAGGAAGAGGTTGAAAATGTCAGTGAAAACACTTGCCAGTTGGTCAGCGCATGCTCAGAGTACACGTCCTGGTAATCCATCTGGCCCTGCAGCCTTGTGAATGTTGACCTGTTTAAATGTCTTACTCACATCGCCCGCGGAGAGCGTGATCACACAGTCACTCAGAACAGCTGATGCTGTCATGCATGTTTCAGTGTTATTTGCCTCGAAGCAAGCATAGAAGTTATTTAGCTCATCTGGTAGGCTTGTGTCACTCGGCAGCTCTCGGCTGTGCTTCCCTTTGTAGTCTGTAATAGTTTGCTAGCCCTGCCAAATCCGACAAGCGTCGGAGCCGGTGTAGCACGATTCGATCTTAGTCCTGTATTGACGCTTTGCCTGTTTGATGGTTAGTCGGAGGGCCCCCCCTTGAAATTGGCAGCTCTACCCTTTAGCTCATTGCGAATGTTGCCTGTAATCCATGGCTTCTGGTTGAGGTATGTACGTACAGACACTATGGGGACGATGTCCTCGATGCACTTATTGATAAAGCCAGTGACTGATGTGGTGTACTCCTCAATGCCATCGGAAGAATCCCAGAACATATTCCAGTCTGTGCTAGCAAAACAGTCCTGTAGTTTAGCATCTGCTTAATCTGACCAGTTCTTTTATAGTCCGAGTCACTGGAGCTTCCTGCTTTAATTTTTGCTTGTAAGCAGGAATCAGGAGGATAGAATTATGGTCAGATTTGCCAAATGGAGGGCGAGGGAGAGCTTTGTACGCATCTCTGTGTGTGGAGTAAAGGTGGTCTAGAATTCTTTCCCCTCTGGCTGCACATTTAACATGCTGATAGAAATTTGCGAAAACTGATTTAAGTTTCCCAGCATTAAAGTCCCCGGCCACTATGAGCGCCGCCTCTGGATGAGCATTTTCCTGTTCGCTTATGGCGGTATACAGCTCATTGAGTGTGGTTTTAGTGCCAGCAATCGGTCTGTGGTGGTATGTAGACAGCTACGAAAAATACAGAGATAAAACTCTCGGTGGATAGTATGGACTATAGCTTGTCATGAGATACTCTACCTCAGGTGAGCAAAACCTTGAGACTTCCTTAGATATCATGCACCAGCTGTTGTTTACATAAATGCATAGGCCCCTGCCCTGTGTCTTACCAGATGATTCTGTTCTGTCCCACCGATAGTGTATAACCCGCCAGCTGTATGTTCTTAATGTCGTACGAACAACTTGACAAAACAAACAAAATAGCATAGTTGGTTAAGAGCCAATAGGACGGCAGCCTTCCCCTCCGGCACCATCAAACAGTGGAAATTCTTAAGAGGATAGAAATAAAATATGGTTCCATTTGGGTGGCTGTCGAATTGCCCCTACACTGACTATCAGTCCTACTCATTTAAGTCATTTAGCAGACGCTCTTATCCAGAGCGACTTACAAATTGGAAAGTTCATACATATTCATCCATATTCATCCTGGTCCCCCCGTGGGGAATGAACCCACAACCCTGGCGTTGCAAGCGCCATGCTCTACCAACTGAGCCACACGGGACCACTACTCATCCTATCTCCAACCACCATCTCTGTCCAATCCCCTTCTCACAGATACAGTCCTTTATTCAACCACAACTCTAACCAGTTTTACAGTCTGGTTAAAAATACAGTATGTGTCAATGCTTCTACAATTAGGTGAGCAGAAAGCTGCAGCAGGAAAGGATCAAGCAAATAAGCCCCAGTGGATTTTGTTTCATCCATTTTAAGCAGGGCATGTAGCACATCACATGTAGAGAGTCGTTGAAATGAAAACAAAGATTCACTAGTAGTTGACTCATCTTCCATCATGCTAACTAGAGGCTGGGAGAGGGAAGAACAGCTGATTGACTGACCAGGGTCGATTAAACCACAATTTACTTAAAATAAAAGGTCCTGCAGAGAGAGAATGTTGATTAAAAGCATCACTTATCTCATTTCTCAGTAAAGATGCTAGACCTTGACATAACTTGCTTAGGCAGGGAGGGAGATTAATTTCTGTGCGTTTTCAGTGCATAAACTGTTTTCCAAAGTTTAGACAGATCACCAGCAGAGTCTGAGACAGAACTTAGAAAGTAGCATGATTTAGCTTTCTTAATTGAGGAAGTACATCTATTTCTCAATTGCCTGAAAAGTTGCCAATCAGCTACAGCATCCGTTTTTCTAGCCTTGGATGAGGCCTGATTTCTTGTTATAACAAGATCTGAAAGTTCTATAGAGAACCAAGGATTTGTTATTTTTTACTCTAAGGCTTGTTTGTCTGCCAGAGCAATACAAATGGATGAGAATAATTATATAGATAATTCAGGGTCAGGCACACAGTTAGCAATTATCAAATCGGGAGGCTGGTGTCTATGGGATCAATATCATGCCAAATGTATTGTGAACACAGCACGCATTTCCACAAACAAACACCTTTTGTATTTGTAAATTTAGGCATAGTTTGTACAGATCGTAAATTAAAGATAAAATGTTTTGCTCAGAGTATTATTAATCAATTGACTATGCCTTTTCATATCACCCAGCAGTGATATTTACAGAGTTAGCTCCAGGTAAATGTTGCAATTCTTCAGCCATTCCTGAACTTGCGACCAAAAACAAGCTACATATGGGCAGTACCAAAACAAGTGATCTAATGATTCTGTCTCTTCTCTGCCGAAGTGGGATGGTTGTATCTCCCAAATATATAACATATTATTGGTTGCAAGAATTTTGTGTAATAATTTAAATTAAAAAATTGTTTTGAATTCGGCGTCAATATGTATATTAGTTCATAAACCATGTGCAATGGAATCGGTACATTGAAAATCTCTTCCCAACTATTTTGCAACCTGTATGGCACAGCTGCCAATTTTTTGGTCGTTAAATGAAACTGGTATACTTTTTTATTCATCACCATTTTCTTGAACCAGCTTTGGTCTTTAATTCAGGGCGGACAGACATGTTCCTTACCTTCTCCACTTGCAACAGACTTTGCATTCCAATCTAGTGCATGAACAGATGAGTAAACTAAAAACAAGAAACATATTCAAATGTATTGGGAAAAAAAAAAATTCTAAAAAGAACGAGGTCCATCTCCGACAAGTTTTTACATCGACAACATGATTCAAAATTCAGTCCAGCGAATTGGTACTCCATGTATCTTTAGATTACAAGTGTGCCGCTAGTGTATATTCAGTATTTCAAAATGTTCGGTGGTGGAAAATACAAACAATTTAACTGTTCTTTAGTTCCAAAAGCCTACCAATGCCATTTTTTCTATAGCTACTACAGTGTTTGAGGGAGGATGGTTACTAACTTCCTGTTGATGACATTGGGCTTTCAGGCTTCTTCTGTGAGGGTTTAAGAGGTGCCGGCACCTCCTGTAAGCAGTGTGCATCTCTCTTTTGGAAAAGTTGTAGGAGAGTATAAATCATAGGCTGCTACAGTCTATGTACAGTTGAAGTCGGAAGTTTACATACACTTAGGTTGGAGTCATTAAAACTCGCTTTTTAACCACTCCACAAATTTCGTGTTAGCAAACTATACTTTTGGCAAGTCGGTTAGAACATCTACTTTGTGCATGACACAAGTCATTTTCAAACAATTGCTAACAGACAGATTATTTCACTGTATCAGAATTCCAGCAGGTCAGAAATTTACATACACTAAGTTGACTGTGCCTTTAAACAGCTTGGAAAATTCCAGAAAATTGTCATGGCATTAGAAGCTTCTGATAGGCTAATTGACATAATTTGAGTCAATTGGAGGTGTACCTGTGGATGTATTTCAAGGCCTACCTTAAAACTCAGTGCCTCTTTGCTTGACATCATGGGAAAATCAAAATCAGCCAAGACCTCAGGAAAAAAAGTTGTAGACCTCCACAAGTCTGGTTTATCCTTGGGAGCAATTTCCAAACACCTGAAGGTACCACGTTCATCTGTACAAACAATAGTATGCAAGTATAAACACCATTGGACCACGCAGCCGTCATACCGCTGAGGAAGGAGACGTATTCTGTCTCCTAGAGATGAACGTACTTTGGTGCGAAAAGTGCAAATCAATCCCAGAACAACAGCAAAGGACCATGTGAAGATGCTGGAAGAAACAGGTACAAAAGTATCTATATCCACAGTAAAAAGAGTCCTACGTCGACATAACCTGAAAGGCCGCTCAGCAAGAAGCCACTGCTCCAAAACCGCCATAAAAAAGCCAGACTACGGTTTGCAACTGCACATGGGGACAAAGATCGTACTTTTTGGAGAAATGTCCTCTGGTCTGATGAAACAAAGATAGAACTGTTTGGCCATAATGACCATCATTATGTTTGGAGGAAAAAGGGGGAGGCTTGCTAGCCGAAGAACACCATCCCAACCGTGAAGCACGGGGGTGGCAGCATCATGTTGTGGGGGTGCTTTGCTGCAGGAGGGACTGGTGCACTTCACAAAATAGAAGGCATTATGAGGGAGGTAAATTATGTGGATATATTGAACCAACATCTCAAGACATCAGTCAGGAAGTTAAAGTTTGGTCGCAAATGGGTCTTCCAAATGGATAATGATCCCGAGCATACTTCCAAAGTTGTGGAAAAATGGCTTAAGGACAACAAAGTCAAGGTATTGGAGTGGCCATCACAAAGCCCTGACCTCAATCCCATAGAAAATTTGTGGGCAGAACTGAAAAAGCGTGTGCGAGCAAGGGGCCTACAAACCTGACTCAGTTACACCAGCTCTGTCAGGAGGAATGGGCCAAAATGGAAGGCTACCCGAAACGTTTGACCCAAGTTAAACAATTTAAAGGCAATGCTACCAAATACTAATTGAGTGTATGTAAACTTCTGACCTGCTGGGAATGTGATGAAAGAAATAAAAGCTGAAATAAATAATTCCCTCTAATATTATTCTGACATTTCACATTCTTAAAATAAAGTGGTGATCCTAACTGACCTAAGACACAGAATTTTACTAGGATTAAATGTCAGGAATTGTGAAAAACTGAGTTGAAATGTATTTGGCTAAGGTGTATGTAAACTTCCGACTTCAACTGTATATCTAATGCAAATAACTTTACTTAGCAAAGGAGGGTAAAAGGGGGGTAGTTCGAGTTTACCCTCTACTATGTGTGTTCACAGTTCAAAAGGCTGATATCCCCCCAATTAAATGGCTATGGATCCTAAAGTTTAGCAGTGCAGGCTATTCATTGAAATTTATATTGCAAGTTGCAACATTGTCTGTGGCTTCGATTTGAACATAGTTAAATTAAATTTACATTGGGATGTATGCTATGTATTAATTCCCTCAATACAATAGACTGGAATTGGCTTGACCACAGACAATTTCTCCCTTAATGACAGTGATCAACACTTTGTGTGAAGCGGTTTAGAGAGAGGCATCTCTTTAACAAAGCAACTGGAGTCAGGTTAAAGCGAAGACAAATATTCTAAAAATGGTCTGAGGCCGGGGTAAGCCAATCTAAGGTAAAATCCTCTAAAACTACTAATTTGGATGACAGAAAAGGTTTGTAAAGAACACTAAAGATACAACCCCATCTCACACAACTTTGTCAAAATAGTCCTCATGATAAGAAACCCAACACCAGAGCAACATCTTCTGCACAATAAAGGGACTCCAACATTCCTGCGCAATAAAGTGACTCCAACTTTCCCCCATAGTAAATTCATGAGAACACTAGAAAAAGCTCCAACTTGTGTGTACACTTGTGTACTACCTACTAGGTTTTTTTTTTCAGCTGTCAGAGCTGTGTAGATTGTTAAAGTGGAGGTGTATCACCACATGAATAGCACCCTATGCCATATTCGATGATGTATATAAACACTGGATTGCTATTGGCTACAGTATTTCAATTAAATGTAAGGACAAAATTACATGTATTTAAGTATTTTTCTTGTTGTAGTGGGGACAGTAACAGTCAAACACTTTCTATCTAAAAATGATACTTTAAGGAAACTGTTTTATTATATATATTTTGTATTTGTATGTTTAGCTCACATAATATAATTTATAATAATGCATTAAGGTGTCTAATAGAATAAACATGGCAAAACAAAATGTAGACATTAATAAATGCATTTCTAAAGCTTCCAAAATATGTTTTACAACGTGCTAGGCCTATTTTAGCCACCTAAAATATTAATTAGCCCGCCCTAAATAAATCAATATATTTTCTGATTTATTTCCCCCCCCGTCAACCGTTCCATCGCATCTTAAAGAGCAGGCACTAGGACCTGGGGGAGGCTGCTGCTGCAGAGGCTGCTGCACGCGCTAGTGAATGTTATTCTTTCTTCAGCAAAGATGGCTGACAAAAATACTAGGATGGAAGCACATGTAATTATAACGTCATAACGAATCATGCAAAAATAAATGTATTTAACAGGAATATGTTAATGTAGAGACAAACGATTATGCATACGTTTTTTATTAAAAAAGTTCATTTACGAAAATCGCGATTTAGCAAGCTAACATTAGCCAGCTAGCTGACTAGATGTATGGGTGTTGTGACAAGAGTATGAAATTGTAATTCTGGTTGTTTAATGTTTTAGGGACTCCTGAAACAACCAGCAAACCAGGCTGTCGTCTTGTGAAACAGTGGATGTATAGAATCTAGCTAGCTTAAGTATTTACTGCAAATTGAATGTACAATTTTGTAAGCTTGCCTTGCTGATATGCCATGCAGATATATTAAAAAACGTAGCTAGCTATGTTCTTGCTTATTGTGCAGTGGAGGATACAAATACCTGTATGCCTATGGATGTGTAGCTAGCTATCTAGCTGATCTGTGTATTGACCCAAACGTTTAGTATACATATTAGTTCAGAACCTAGCTATGAACCTCAGCTATCATAGCCAGTTGTATCAACTTCATAACAGTCTGAATGACATCAATGAAGCCTATGGATTGAGTAGAATATAACTTTGTGCCAAGGATGCAAGTCGTATATACATGTAGTTATTACCATACATGAGATCCCCACATTGTAGCCCGTACATTTTAATATATTCACTGATCATGTACTCTACCTTGGCAAATAAATGTGCAGTTCAGATATGAATGTCTTTGAGATTATTTTTCAGTCATATCCAATACCAGGAGTATCAACTACCAGTCTTTGAATGACTGTGTCTGCATGTATGTATTACAATTATACACTTCAACAGGGTTTACCAATCTTGGTCCTGGGACATCAATGGTTACACATTGAAACTAATAGACTAGAAACAGGATTTAAATAGTTAAAAGCTGATTTGTAATTCATATATACAGAAAAACAGTACACTACACTTCCTATGCATCATGTAAATAGTCTAAAACCGGTTCATCTCAATATCTAATGCCCTTCATCTGCATTGATCTGATAAACACAGAATAGGTGTAGTATTTCATCAAATGAGACTTAATTTCAACCAGTAGAGAATGTAAAATGCTTTATTGAAAAGCTCATTATCCAAGTGTTATAAATACATGCATTATAAATATTATAATTGTAATATTATAAATACAAGTTCAATCTGTACTTCAATGCACATCTGCACATCTCAATGCACAAACAGAGGAAGAAAGAGGTGGCGGGAGAGGTGTAAAAGACAAAGGGAAAGAGGTAAAACATAGGAGCAGGGAAGGCAGCATATGATTAATGAATCACAATGCTACCTAAATATTCTCAGTTCATCACAATTACATAACCTTTGGGCTGCCGAGAGATACTCATCTTAAAAGCGGGTGAGATGGCAATGATAGTACTGGGGGTTGGCAACATCTCTCACATCAAAACATATCTGCAGACGAGAGACAGATGGAGAGAGAGCATGTTTAAGCCTTGTTTTTAATCTAATGTTGTTAGTCATCAATCAGGAGGTGAAATGCAAAACTGACCTTGGATCATTAACTCTGGGACTACTTTATCTATATTTCAATGTAAAGCATCTCTTTTACAACACTTCCTGTTGACCTGACCAAGTGACCGCTCACCTCTGATCATGCTGTGCCCTCTTATGTAGCCAGTTCAGATGCAGGAGGGGTTCACCGACACAGCTGATATAACCTAGAGGATTTAGCGAGAAGAGGAGAAAGGGATGAAGTGAAGGAGAGTGACTTATTGAGAAAATAAGGTATTTAAAGCGACAGTTTTCAACAGGAATCCTGGTGTGGCCTCACCTGGTGTCCACACCACACTAAGTGGCTGCAGAGTACTTTATGCTGAAAAACATGAACGGACACACGAGGACAAACAATATAGCGTAGTTATAGAAATAATGAAGTGTCTTACTATTCTCTATGGTTGGCCCTCTTGCCTATTCTTTGAAGGTGTTAGAAGCTACAGTTATACACCCGAGTCTGTTTACTGCACAACACCATCCATCAATCAGATTGATACATGAGTGTGTGGGTTATAGGGTGTCTAATTGTTTAAAAAAAAAAAATCAATATGGGTGATTTAAAATAGCCTGTTTTGTTTTTGTACAGACATCACACCCTTAGCTAAACAGCACCCTCACCTAAGTACAAATCAATGGGAGAGAAACTGTGAATTCAATAACAGCAGTTGACATAGCTAAGTAAACGGAAGAATACTCTTATTGAAATGTGAATGGCTCTTAAGAGCCTTTGGTTGTGCATCGTGTAGTCTATGGTGTTGCCAGGGAACAGCACCCTCTTCGAAGAAGTAGGAGGTGAAGATCTCCCGCACATGGATTGCCTCTCTTGCTGCGTTGTTGGACCCAATCCTTAACATCCCGCAGAGCAGCAGACTTCTACTCTGGCACACGGCGGCAAGCTGCAGATCCCCTCCTGGTCCTCGTGTCCATCCTCATTGAGTTATGCAGGACACAGGTAGCCTTCACACACCTGAATTCCCCCAGGAGGCAGTCCCAGATGCCCCTGGTCACCCAACCTTGCGCTGCCCTATATGTTAACTGTAGGCAATCGTTTTGAAGGAATCTCCAGTTACAAGGTATCTGTAGTAATATGGAAGACAATGTAAATATTAGACTTTTACATCACCGGGTCATTGTGGATTACTAAAGTATAATATACCTTATAACAACTCATGAAAACAATGGATATCAAGATGCATGGGCACACACATGTGCATGTATAGCATGTGACAATAACAGGATCATATCAAAGAATTAATAAATTAATACATAAATACCACTCGAAGCTTGATGAGTTGATCAACTGAATCAGCTGTGCAGTGCTAAGGCAAAAACAAAAATGTACACCCCTTTTGAGACCCCAGGACTGAGAACCACTGTTCTTCATATGTAGACAGGCTTTCATAGCTCTCTTTATCTGAGGACAAGAAACAGACTTCATTATAGTCAAATTATACCGTACTGAATATTATGTTACTATTATCTCTGTCCTCACTTCTAGGGACAGGAACTACACAAAAGTACCTGCCCTATCCAGAATAGCCTACCCTCTCACTTTGACAGTTGGGGCTGCTATCCCTTCACCCTCCATGGCTGTTAGCTAGTTACCTACAAATGCATTTTGAGTTCGTTTTTTACAGTGATAAATACATCAAGATACTGAGCTAATATGAGGTTAGGTAGCTGTTGATATTTAATTCACTTGGCCAGCTATCTATACAGTATGTGACGTTGGCTAGATAACTAGCTGTTCATTTAGCAGCTCATTTGAGTTAGCCTGCACTGTAGCTAGTTTGCTAATAATACGTCGTTTAATTTTTAAAAAATGTATTTACTTACATTAGGTTATCCCAGCCATGTAGATAATTGGAAACAGGGCAGCAAAGTTTGTTTGTCACCAGAGCGTTTTAGAGGATATTACTATTGAGCTATGTACCCATTTAATAACCAGACCTTCATACATACTTGCTATGCTGAATTCTTGACGCACAATCGAAAAGCTGCTATATGCTGCCAGCACGCCCACAACCGAGTCACAATGGCAAGCGGCACGCGTCAATTTACCACTATCTAGTGTACATGCATCGTTAGGCCTACGTGTAGCTAACATTTCAGTTAATGTTAGCTACTTCTGTGGCTTGAGACTGCTAGCTAACAATAAACGGACAGGGAGTATGCCAGACACCCCTAAAAGAGGTTTAGCCCCATCCATGAATCTCAAGTGACGTCCCTGGTTGGGGGGATTGCCAAGATGGAGGCGCGGTGGCTTCAAAACAGCGCCCCCTGTCAGTCATCTAAAACATATATAAATGATTGCCATATTTCACTGTATTAATCAAACATTAGGCTACATGGTTTACTTCTAAAGTATATCATATAACAATTATTTATTATATCTTCAAACTAAAGTGTAGACACACAGAGTGGGATATTTTATTGTGAGGTTGGATACGCAACTGTAGAGAGCAATAGTAATGGGAAAGTTGATGTTTTTTGGGGGATAAAAGACAAAGAAATTGTCTGTGGTTAACACAGACTTAAGAGATCATATACGTTTTGTTCTGTGAGATAATGTCATCAGCTAACGTCACTTCTTGTGAATTTTGAAGCATGTATGTAATCAAAACAAGCACATAATATCATGACATTTATGAATTATGAAGGCTTTATATACTTTATCTCATAGAACAACACATATAAGATGTGTTAACCTTAGACCTTATTTTCGACGTTTATCCCAAAACCCCAATTAATTCCCCTATAAGAATTGCTGAACGAACCAGAGTAACTCATTTCAGGTGTTTGGGACTACAGACTGGTGAGCTCTATTGCGCAAGGCCCATTGTCATTGGGGTTCACTCCAAAGTCCTCTGAAACAGTTTGCATAGCCCACTGTATTAAAGTACGTTTTGAAGTTATTCAATATTTTTCATATAAAGACGATATTAGTGTCAGACCCATAGCAACGTCTATATTTAGCTGTTGCCATGTGTCTCATGAGCATTTTGACCTGA
The DNA here is from genome assembly GCF_016432855.1 of Salvelinus namaycush. NCBI lineage: Eukaryota > Metazoa > Chordata > Actinopteri > Salmoniformes > Salmonidae > Salvelinus > Salvelinus namaycush. The sequence goes on along the minus strand of NC_052311.1, from coordinate 38,664,372 downwards.
TGGTCAGACGACCCGACAACTGTCCTTCTGCCTGTAACTTGAGGACACGCCCCTTCGCTGAATGGCATGGATCGCGCCATAACGTAAAGTTCTATCTACGTAGGATGAACGTTTACATTTCGTATTTTTTATTATATAGCATTTTACATAATATATATTATTGTACGTTTAATGCATGCATAAACTATGACGCGAGAAGAGGAGTTAATTCGGATTGCAAAAAAGCTGGACAAGATGGTGTCTAGAAATAACACGGTGAGAATGTATTTTGACACCTTTCTTTATGTCGCATGTTTTTCTGTCACCTCGTGCAGTCAAATCTATGAAATCATGTGTAGATACATGCTTTATTTTGAATTTGCAATGACGTATTCCATTTTATAGTTATCTACATTAATACAAAGTTTTACATTTCGAGGTTGTGCTTTAAAAAGTTGTGCACTGTCCCGAGAGGAACAGTTGTTCAAGTAGCAAATGCTGAACAGGTGTTTGGCACAGAATTGTCCAGATTTAGCCTATTAAGCAAGACCGTGCGATATACACACACACTGAATAAAACTACTAATGCAAAAGTGTGAGACTTAAAGCATACTGGTATTCGACAACTTCCATGCATGGAACCGAACGTAAACAACGCAAGGTCGTGACAGTGGCGTACTATGGGCCTGTTTGTTGTTAGTATGGGCCAATTGTGCAGTGCTGTTTTTGCGGATTGTAGAATGCAAGTCGTTCACTGATACATTTGAATGAATTTCCTCATTAACAGCGCCTGCTGTAGACTACATAAACACAACTATTTTGACAATTAGGCTACATTACTATTACAATATTTTTTAGTAGTTATTATAATATCACAGTTTGTTATTGGTTGTAATTATGATTAATACAATTGATTACATTGATTACACGTCAATTGTAATTTTAAGTGTGATCACTTAAAAACAGACTGTAGAAACATGTGCAGCAACTACAATAGGCCTACTAATTACAGTACAAATTCTGCCTGCAGCATGAATTCAATAATACCATGCTCCTTAAAAACAGACTGTAGAAACATGTGCAGCAGCTACAGTAGACCTACTAACTACAGTACAAACCCTGCTTGCAGCATGAATGAAAGAATACTATGGTCCCACCATCACACTGCTCTTCCAAGTCAACACAGGGGTGCAACTTTGGTTTTAGAAGTAGGGGGACATAACCTGGTGGGGGGTCTGGAGGTCCTCCCTCAGAATTTTTAGGCATCTAGAGCTCATTTCCTGCATTTTTACACAATCTAATATGACCCTTTTGCGGTCACTTTCATTGTAAGAATATAATATATTTTTAAACACTTCTACATGAACGTGGATGCTACCATGAATGGATAATCCTAATTGAATAGTGAATAATGATGAGTGAGAAAGTTCTAGATGCACAAATATCATACCCCCCCAAAAATAGTGAGAGGTTAGCATGTCTTGGGGGTATGATATTTGTGCATCTAACTTTCTCATGTATCATTATTCAAAATTCATTCAGGATTATCCATAATCATGGCAGCATTCACGTAGAAGTGTTTAGAAACATATTCTTATTTAAATAAAAGTGACTCAAATGACACAATACATTATTTAACATTAATTTCTATTGGGCACAAAATAATCTGAAACACAACCAAAACAAACCTCAAATGCATCCAACAAATGTGTGGAGTCACAAGCTTGATGTAGTCATTGCATGCTATGAATGTGGGACCAAACTTTTTACTACTTTAATACACATATAAGGGGATTTGTCCCAAATACTTTTGCTCCCCCAAAATTGGGGGGATATGTACAAAAAGTGCTGTAATTTATAAGCGGTTCCCCCATGTGGATGAAAATACCCTAAAATGGAAGCTGTCAGTCTGCACTTTAACTTCGTAGTCATTGTTTGATTTTAAATCCAAGCTTTTGGAGTATAGAGCCAAAATAATAAAAAATTGTTCACTCTCCCAATAATTACAGAGGGCACTATAATTCATATCATGGCCTAATAGTACTGTAGAGCTCTTTTTACTTGCACACAATATAGCTGGATCGCCCCCTCCTGCCCCTAGGGGTCCACGGCCCTGCAGAGCCCCAACCCAACACACCCCACTCAGCTTTAGATCTTAGTGAAAAATTCATTATTGGTTTCAGGTGTGTTAGGCCAAGGCCATTGTTACAACCAACAGTACGGCAGACCCCAGGACTGAGCAGCCCAGTAGCTAGGGATTGCCTAAATAGGTATCTCCCCTGATGTGGGCATGTTTTCAATACAGACTCCTTTTGTCATACAGTATTCCATATAAGGCATTCAGACCTTTTGAAAGTTGCACAGTATAGCCTTAATCTTGTAAAAAATAAAATCTAGTAATACATAACTTAATGGCAATGCATTTCTTAGCCACTATAAATGCTAGGTTACACAATTTCTTCTGATAAGGCTCAATTATCAACATTTCCAAGCCAACAAAAACAGGGAGAAGAGAGAATCTGTAGACATAAAAGAACATACTCTATGCCAGAACTCAGCCAGCCTTCACAAGAGCATAACATATTGAAATATGTTTCCTGTTGTGTTTTACAACTTGAAGCTTCTGGCTTGTCAAGTGTTTGCTGCACATAGATAATATGTTTATGTTTTAGTTTAGTTTATTTGCACCAAAGAAAACAAGTGATTGACAACATTACAGCTGCCCACTGAAGAAAAAGCTTCAAACTGTAACCAGTGCCTGCAACCTGGTTCCGGTTCAGTCAACCTACAACAGCACAGGAATGAAATCATCAACATGTATTGATCACATTTTTACTAATGCTGCAGAAATTTGCTTTAAAGCAGTATCCAAATCCAGTGGATGTGGTGATCACAATATAGAAGCCATATCTAGAAAAACCAAAGTTCCAAAGGATGGGCATAATATAGTGTATGAGGTCATACAATACGTTCTGTAGTGATTCTTAGGTTGATGATGTAATGAATATTTGCTGGTCTGTGGTGCGTAATGAGGAGTAACCACTCATTTAACCCTTTCACACGTACCATCACACGGGTGTGATCATTCTACAGTGGTCCCTGTAGCGGACGATCACACCGGTGTGATTAGAACACTTATTTAGAAAGTTTATTTTGAAAGGCCAGTTTCCAATGACGCAACAATCAGCGTTTGAGCTGGCCACACAGTTTTTTCAGAAACATTTTGCACAAACAAAGTCCTTACAAAGTTATGTCCAGAATGTGAACAGTTTATTTTTGGATGCAATGTTAAGACATTCACAGAAGTAGCTACAGCAAACACAATCATCCAAACCGGAAAAATGTAAGCTACATTTGTCGTAGCACTAACTGAGGAAAGATTGACATAACACAAGCGGTGATATTTTTATATCTCTCGGCTGACAGAAACTACAATATGAATTAGCTAATATAAATTACTATTTATAATTAATCACATCACGGGTTACCACAACATTGATTGAAAATAATTGAGTAAAACACTTTCTCGAAATCAAAAGTAATCCAACGATGGGTAGTATGTGCGCGCCGCCATGCTTGTTTTTTTACGCATCAACCAAAGATGATAAGAGGAGACAAGATGAGTTTTCGTCTGTTTATAGTATGCATGTTGAAGGGGATGTGTCGTTTACGATCCTCCACTTCCCTTCATTCACTTCTGGAAGTTTACCTGAAAGATGAGTGAACTATTCCTTCACCTCATTATAACATCTTTGGTCTGGCAGATTACTTGACACCCAGAATGCATTGTATAATATCAACAAACATGGCGCCACACATAGCTGGCAAATAGCTTAGCTCATTATAATCAGTACAACCTTCAAAAAAGTATTTTATACAGATCATAGGTGTCCATTACAATATATGCAATAATCGGAATGCATTATTTGTCACCAGTAATTGAAAACATGTGAATAAAACTGTAAATACATTATGCTCCATACATACATACTGATCTGTGGTGTGTAATGAGGATATACATACTGTATGCACCTACAGTCGAAACGACAACACGATGTACAGAAAATAAGGAACTTACTTTTGATAGGAACGCACACATGTCCAAAGTTATTATGTGAAAGGAAAACAACAAGGAAGGCAAAGCGAGCGCCAGCAAGAAAATGTTCAAACATAAGTGAAGTGCGGTGGGTTCTCCTGGAAGAGAGAATTTTATCCGGCTCAGTAAAGCCTCAAACATAAATTGTCCGCAACGCTGAAATGTACTACTTCTATGTGAATCAAAGAGGAGGCGGAACACACCTCACTACAAACTGTTGTTAGTAGGTACAACTTGTTAAAGAATCATTTGAAATTGACAAGTTGAAACACAGCCTATAGATAATTAGCAGGCAGCGCGTGTTAACTGTCCTGTTGCGTAATAATCACATGTTGGAACAGTGAGTGCATTCTGACATCACGTGCATAAAACAACTCGCGCTGGGGTGACCGTTAGAAATATTTGGAACTCATGTGTGAGAAGGTTAATTACAAAACCCACTGATATTGCGAAATAGAATAATGATTTTTTTCATTGGCAAGATTAGCAAACTTGGGCATGACATGCCAGCAACAAATGCTGACACTACACTTCCAAGCATATCTGACCAAATTATGAAAGACAAGGATTGTAATTTTGAATTCCGTAAAGTGAGTGTGGATGAGGTAGAACAATTATTGTTGTCTATCAACAATGATAAGCCACCGGGGTCTGACAACTTGGATGGAAATTTACTGAGGATAATAGGGGACGATATTGCCACTCCTATTTGCCCGATCTTCAATCTGAGCCTACTAGAAAGTGTGTACCCACAGGCCTGCAGGGAAGCAAAAGTCATTATGCTACCCAAGAATAGTAAAGCCACCTTTTATTGTCTAAAATATCCAACCAATCAGCCTTTTACCAACCCTTAGTAAACCTTTGAAAAAAATTGTGTTAGACTACCAGAGGTCCGGACAACAGGCCCTCCGATTTGACACACTGAACTCTGTCTGATAACTAGTCATCAAGGCTGCTGAGTCTGCCGATAAGAATGTGGTAATTGACAGAGTCGAAAGCCTTGGCCAGGTCGATGAATACAGCTGCACAGTATTGTCTCTTATCGATGGCGGTTATGATATAGTTTAGGACCTTGAGCGTGGCAGAGGTGCGCCCATGACCAGCTCGGAAACCAGATTGCATAGCGGAGAAGGTACGGTGGGATTCGAAATGGTCGGTGATCTGTTTGTTAACTTGGCTTTCGAAGACCTTAGAAAGGCAGGGTAGGATAGATATAGATCTGTAGCAGTTTGGGTCTAGAGTGTCTCCTCCTTTGAAGAGGGGGATGACCGCGGCAGCTTTCCAATCTTTGGGGATCTCAGACGATACGAAAGAGAGGTTGAACAGGCTAGTAATAGGGTTTGCAACAATTTCGGCGACTAATTTTAGAAAGAGAGGGTCTAGATTGTCTAGCCCGGCTGATTTGTAGGGGTCCAGATTTTGCAGCTCTTTCAGAACATCAGCTATCTGGATTTAGGTGAAAGAGAAATGGGGGAGGCTTGGGCAAGTTGCTTTGGGGGGTGTAGGGCTGTTGACTGGGGTAGGGGTAGCCAGGTGGAAAGCAAGGCCAGCCATGCAAAAATGCTTCTTGAAATTCTCAATTATTATGGATTTATCGGTGGTGACAGTGTTTCCTAGCCTCAGTGCAGTGGGCAGCTGGGAGGAGGTGCTCTTATTCTCCATGGACTTTACAGTGTCCCAGAACTTTTGGGAGTTTGTGCTACAGGATGCAAATTTCTGTTTGAAAAAGCTAGCCTTTGCTTTCCTAACTGCCTGTGTATATTGGTTTCGAACTTCCCTGAATAGTTGCATATCGCGGGGGCTATTCGATGCTAATGCAGTACGCCACAGGATGTTTTTGTGCTGGTCAAGGGCAGTCAGGTCTGGAGTGAACCAAGGGCTATATCTGTTCCTGGTTCTACATTTTATGAATGGGGCATGCTTATGTAAGGTCGTGAGGAAAGCACTTTTAAAGAATAACCAGGCATCCTCTACTGTCGGAATGAGGTCAATATCCTTCCAAGTCGATTAGAAAGGCCTGCTCGCTGAAGTGTTTTAGGGAGCGTTTGACAGTGATGAGGGGTGGTGGTTTGACCGCAGACCCATTACGGACACAGGCAATGAGGCAGTGATCGCTGAGATCCTGGTTGAAGACAGCAGAGGTGTATTTGGAGGGCAGGTTGGTTAGGATGATATCTATGAGGGTGCCCGTGTTTACGGATTTGGGGTTGTACCTGGTAGGTTCATTGATTCATTTGTGTGAGATTGAGGGCATCAAGCTTAGATTGTAGGATGGCCAGGGTGTTAAACAGCACGAGCTCTGAAGATAGATGGGGGGCAATCAATTCACATATGGTGTCCAGGGCACAGCTGGGGGAAGAAGGTGGTCTATAGTAAGCCTGCAACGGTGAGAGACTTGTTTCTGGAAAGGTGGATTTTTAAAAGTAGAAGCTAAAATTGTTTGGGCTCAGACCTGGACAGTAAGACAGGCGGGCTATCTCTGCAGTAGATTGCAACTCCACCCCCTTTGGCAGTTCTATCTTGTCAGAAAATGTTATAGTTAGAGATGGACATTTCAGGGTTTTTGGTGGTCTTCCTAAGCCAGAATTCAGACACGTCTAGTACATCCGGGTTGTCAGAGTGTGCTAAAGAAGTGAATAAAACAAACATAGGGAGGAGGCTTCTAATGTTAACATGCATGAAACCAAGGCTTTTACGGTTACAGTAGTCAACAAATGAGAGCGCCTGGGGAATGGGAGTGGAGCTAGGCACTGCAGGGCCTGGGTTAACCTCTACATCACCAGAGGAACAGAGGAGGAGTAGGATAAGGTTACGGCTAAAGGCTATAAGAACTGGTCATTTAGTACGTTCGGAACAGAGAGTAAAAGGAGCAGGTTTCTGGGCACGGTAGAACAGATTCAATGCATAATGTACAGACAAGGGTATGGTAGGATGTGAATACAGTGGAGGTAAACCTATGCATTGAGTGACGATGAGAGAGATATTGTCTCTAGAAACATCCTTTAAACCAGGTGAGGTCACCGCATGTGTGGGAGGTGGAACTAAAGGGTTTACTAAGGTGTATTGAGCAGGGCTAGAGGCTCTACAATGAAATAACGCAATAATTACTAACCAAAACAGCAATGGACAAGGCATATTGACATTAGGGAGAGACATGCGTAGCCGAGTGATCATTGGATCCAGTGAGTAGCTGGGCGAGCTGGAGACACGGCGATTCAGACAGCTAATCCAGAGTATGGTACCTCTGTATCTGATAGAGAATTGACTATGTGAGGTGCGGCAGTGGGAAGGGTCAAGGTTCTCACCATACACCATTATATAGATGGATTTCAGAATTAACCTGGAAGAATATGATGAGTAATTTGTGTGAATGGCCTATGTACTGGCCCAGACAATATTACAGTAAACGAGATATGGGTAAATTAAGCTATAGTATAGAGTTAGGAAGCAAGCCTGATGAACCAAACCACTAATCTTTCTGAAGATACCAACAGATTTTTTCACTTTGCTGCTGAAAAGTTGAATATGATCTTTCCATTCAACTTTTCATTAATTAGAACTCTAAGGAATCTAGTGGATGTGACTTTTTTCATTTCATTCCCACCAATTGAGATTCTGGCTCTTTTTCTTTACAATATTTCTTATTCTTGCTAGTGAATACAATGAAGTTAGATTTTTTTTTTTACATTTTGAAGATTGAATTGTTTATCTGTACCATTCAGAAAATTGGGCCATGCCTGAGTTGGCTTCATTAATTAGTTCATAAAAATGGCTGTGTGATGATAAAATCAAATTGGTATCATCAGCAAAGAGAATGGGAAGTACAGTAGAAGACACAGTAGGAAGGTCTTTGGATAACAAAGTTGATGAGCTTAGGATTTCTTTCCAGAGAGACATCAGGGCCTGTAACATACTTTGTTTCACGGAAACATGGCTCTTTCAGGATACTCTGTCAGTCTGTAAAGACAGCAGGATTCTCAGTACATTGCGCAGACAGGAATAAATATCTCTCCGGGAAGTAGAAGGGCGGAGGGGTGTGTTTCATGATTAACGACTTATGGTGTAATTCTAGGAACATACAGGAACTCAAGTCCTTTTGTTCACCTGATCTAGAATTCCTCTCAATCAAATGCCGACCGTATTATCTCCCAAGAGAATTCTCCTCTGTCATTGCCACGGCCGTTTACATCCCCCCTCAAGCCGATACCACGACGTCCCTCAAAGAACTTCATTGGACTTTATGCAAACTGGAAACCACATATCCTGAGGCTGCATTTATTGTAGCTGGGGATTTTAATAAAGCAAATCTGAGGACTAGGCTGCCAAAGTTCTATCAACATATTGACTGTACTACTCGCGCTGCTAAGACTCTCGACCATTGCTATTCAAACTTCTGGAATGCTTACAAGGCCCTCCCCCACCCTCCTTTCGGCAAATCTGACCACAACTCCATCTGGCTCCTTCTTCCTATAGGCAGAAACTCAAACAGGAAGTACCCGTGCTTTGAACTATTCAATGCTGGTCTGACCAAGCAGAATCCACGCTTCAGGATTGTTTTGATCACATGGACTGGGATATGTTTCAGGTAGCTTGCGGAAATAATATAGACGCATACACGCATACGGTGACTGAGTATATAAGGAAGTGTATAGGACATGTAGTACCCACTGTGACTATTAAAACCTACCCTAACCAGAAACCGTGGATAGATGGTAGCATTTGCGCGAAACTGAAAGCGCAAACCACCTCATTTAACCATGGCAAGGTGACTGGGAATATGGCAGAATATACAAGCTAAATGTCAGTATAGAGAAAGTGGAGTCGCAATTCAACGGCTCAGACACGAGTCGTATATGGCAGGGACTACAGGCAATTAGGGACTACAAAAGGAAAACCAGCCACGTCGCAGAGACCGACGTCTTGCTTCCGGACAGTCTAACCACATTCTTCACATTCTTTGAGGATAACAAAGTGCCACCAATGCGGCCCTCTACCAAGGACTGTGGGCTCTCCTTCTTGGTGGCCGACGTGAGTAAAACATTTAAACGTGTTAACCCTCGCAAGGCTGCCGGCCCAGACGGCATCCCTAGCTGCATCCTCAGAGCATGCACAGACCAGCTGGCTGGTGTGTTTACGGGCATATTAAATCTCTCCCTATCCCAGTCTGCTGTCCCCACATGCTTCAAGATGGCCACCATTGTTCCTGTACCCAAGGCAAAGGTAACTGAACTTAATGGTTTATCACCCCGTAGCACTCACCTCTGTCATCATGAAGTGCTTCGAGAGACTAGTCAAGGATCATATCACCTCTACCTTACCTGCCACCCTAGACCCACTTCAATTTGCTTACCGCCCCAATAGATCCACAGGCGACGCAATCGCCATCACTATGCACACTGCCCTATCCCATCTGGACAAGAGGAATACCTATGTAAGAATGCTGTTTATTGACTATTGCTCAGTATTCAACACCATAGTACCCTCCAAGCTCATCATTAAGCTTGAGGCCCTGGGTCTGAACCCCGCCCTGTGCAACTGGGTCCTGGACTTGCTGACGGGCCGCCCCCAGATGGTGAATGTAGGAAACATCACCTCCACTCTGCTGATCCTCAACACTGGGGCCCCACAAGGGTGCGTGCTCAGCCCACTCCTGTACTCCCTGTTCACCCATGACTGCGTGGCCAAGCACGCCTCCAACTCAATTATCAAGTTTGCAGACGACACAACAGTAGTAGGCTTGATTACCAATGATGACAAGACAGCCTACAGGGAGGAGGTAAGGACTCTGGGAGTGTGGTGCCTGGAAAACAACCTCTCACTCAACGTCAACAAAACAAAGGAGATGATCGTAGACTTCAGGAAACAGCAGAGGGTGCACACCCCCCTATCTACATCGACGGGACCGCAGTGGAGAAGGTGGAAAGCTTTAAGTTCCTTGGCGTATACATCACTGATAAACTGAAATGGACTACCCACACAGACAGTGTGGTGAAAAAGGCACAGCAGAGCCTCTTCAACCTCAGGAGGCTAAAGAAATTTGGCTTGTCACCTAAAACCCTCACAAACCTTTACAGATGCACAATTGAAAGCATCCTGTCGGGCTGTATCACCGCCTGGTACGGCAACTGCACCGCCCGCAATCGCAAGGCTCTCCACAGGGTGGTGCGGTCTGCCCAACGAATTACTGGGGGAAAATCACCCGCCCTCCAGGACATCTACAACACCCGATGTAACAGGAAGGCCAAAAAGATCATCAAGGACATCAACCACCCGAGCCATTGCCTGTTCACCCCGCTATCATCCAGAAGGCGACGTCAGTACAGGTGCATCAAAGCTGAGACCGAGAGACTGAAAAACAGCATCTATGTCAAGGCCATCAGACTGTTAAACAGCCATCACTAGCACAGAGGCTGCTGCCTATAGGCATAGACTAGAAATCACTGGCCACTGTAAGGAATGGAACACTGGTCACTTTAATGTTTACATATCTGGCTTTACTCATCTCGTATGTATATACAGTGTTCTATACTATTCTACTGTGTCTTAGTCCGTTCCGCTCTGACATCGCTCGTCCTTATGTATATAGTCTTAATTCATTCCTACTTAGATTTGTGTGTATTGGGTATATGTTGTGTAATTTAATAACATCTGCTAATCCCGTGTATGTGACCAATAAAATTTGATTTGATATAGATTAGGAATAACAAAGATCCAATTATCGAACCCTGTGGCATGTGGCAGGATGTCTTAACCCTGGTTGATGCACAGCAGTTAGCATAAACAATTTGTTTTCTATCATAAACATAACTAAGTAACCAATTATATGCATAATCATGATCAAACCATAATCATGATCAAACCATAATATTGCAATTTAGAAAGTAATATTTCATGATCAAACGTTTTGGATAAATTGAAAAAGATGCCAAGAGTGTATTCATTATTGTTCTGGGCTGTAAAGATTTTATCCACAAGTTGCAAAAGAGCCATATCTGTGGAGTAGTTTTTTATGAAAACCATATTGGTGCTCATATAGAATACAGTGTTGATTTTAAACATTCTCTTATACACCAATTTTGTAGGATTTTTGAAAAACCTGGTAGTACAGATAATGGGAGATCATTTGTAAAATATCTTCGATCCCCAGATTTATAGAGGGGATAACTTTAGTAACAATACCAGTTTGCATAGATTTGGTGAAGATGTACGTTAGAGGCTCAATAATCGAAGAAGACACTGATTTCACCAGAGGCACCAATCTCATCATGACCTGCTGCTGATATCTTTAAGTTACCAATTACCTCCATTATATCAGTAGGATCAAACTGAAACGGAGAAGGGAAATGTCCCTTAACAAGGGATTTACATCAGTTTTCTCTATTTTCTTTGAGCGAGAGGAACCCACATTCACAAAAAAAGTTATTAAAACCATATTAACTCAGAATCACTATATGTCTTATTTCCAACAATAAATTGAGATGGGATAGTTGTAGATTACTTTTTCTTATTCAACAATTGATTGATGATTTTCCAAGTTGACTTTATATTATTTAAGGATTCTTGGAATTTGTTAGTAAAATATATTTTGGGGGATGTCCTAAGTAGGTAAATTTGATCTTGTACCTTTTTGTATTTTTTTTTTGCATCTGCAAAAGTTCACTTCAGTGCCGTCTAGAAGTCGACCGATTTATGATTTTTCAACGCCGATACCGATTATTGGAGGACCAAAAAAGCCGATATATGTTGTGTAATTTGTTAGATATCACAGCACTGTCAGAGCTAAAATCGGCCGAATTTATTTATTTGTTATAATGACAATTACAACAATACTGAACAATACTGAATGAACACTTATTGTAACTTAATATAATACATCAATAAAATGAATTTAGCCTCAAATAAATAATGAAACATGTTCAATTTGGTTTAAATAATGCAAAAACAAAGTGTTGGAGAAGAAAGTAAAAGTGCAATATGTGCCATGTAAAAAAGCTAACGTTTAAGTTCCTTGCTCAGAACATGAGAACATATGAAAGCTGGTGGTTCCTTTTAACATGAGTGTTCAATATTCCCAGGTAAGAAGTTTTAGATTGTAGTTATTATAGGAATTATAGGACTATTTCTCTCTCTACCATTTGTATTTCATATACCTTTGACGATTGGATGTTCTTATAGGCACTTTAGTATTGCCAGTGTAACAGTATAGCTTCCGTCCCTCTCCTCGCCCCTACCTGGGCTCGAACCAGGAACACATCGACAACAGCCACCCTCGAAGCATTGTTACCCATCCATCGGTCCACAAAAGCCGTGGCCCTTGCAGGGCAAGGGGAACAACTACTCCAAGTCCCAGAGCGAGTGACGTCAACGATTGAAACGCTATTAGCGTGCACCCCGCTAACTAGCTAGCCATTTCACATCGGTTACACCAGCCTAATCAAGGGAGTTGATAGACTTGAAGTCATAAACAGCTCAATGCTTGAAGCATTGCGAAGAGCTGCTGGCAAAACACACGAAAGTGCTGTTTGAATGAATGCGTACGAGCCTGCTGCTGCCTACCATCGCTCAGTCAGACTGCTCTATCAAATATCAAATCATAGACTTAATTATAACATAATAACACACAGAAATACGAGCCTTTGGTCATTAATATGGTAGAATCCGGAAACTATCATTTCGAAAACAAAACGTTTATTCTTTCAGTGAAATACGGAACCGTTCCGTATTTTATCTAACGGGTGGCATCCATAAGTCGAAATATTCCTGTTACATTGCACAACCTTCAATGTTATGTCATAATTACGTAAAATTCTGGCAAATTAGTTCGCAACGAGCCAGGCGGCCCAAACTGTTGCATATACCCTGACTCTGCGTGCAATGAACGCAAGAGAAGTGACACAATTTCACCTGGTTAATATTGCTTGCTAACCTGGATTTCTTTTAGCTAAATATGCAGGTTTAAAAATATATACTTCTGTGTATTGATTTTAAGAAAGGCATTGATGTTTATGGTTAGATACACGTTGGAGCAACGACCGTCCTTTTTCGCGAATGCGCACTGCATCGATTATATGCAACGCAGGACACGCTAGATCAACTAGTAATATCATCAACCATGTGTAGTCAACTAGTGATTATGATTGATTGATTGATTTTTATAAGATAAGTTTAATGCTAGCTAGCAACTTACCTTGGCTTCTTACTGCATTCGTGTAACAGGCAGGTTCCTCGTGGAGTACAATGTAAGGCAGGTGGTTAGAGCGTTGGACTAGTTAACCGTAAGGTTGCAAGATTGAATCCCCGAGCTGACAAGGTAAAAATCTGTCGTTCTGCCCCTGAACAAGGCAGTTAACCCACCGTTCCTAGGCCGTCATTGAAAATAAGAATGTGTTCTTAACTGACTTGCCAAGTTAAATAAAGGTGTAAAAAAAGATTGGCGTCCAAATTTCCGATTGTTATGAAAACTTGAAATCGGCCTTAATTAATCGGCCATTCCGATTAATCGGTCGACCTCTAGCGCCGTCACAGACTGGTCTTCCCTGGTTGCCTGACTTTGCTGAGACCCCTGTCACCATTTGATACTGCTCAGATGAGGCATGACAAACAATTAACTTGGTGTACATTCATACATTATATTATCCAAGAATAGAATCAATGGTTCAATAATTTAAATTACCATTATTCCCAGATCCCAGACTGTAGACTACCCATGAACTCAAGATGGAACTTTGTATCCATTCATTGATTGTTATAATATACTGTAAAATTCACCTGAGCTCCATAGACTGGTCGTCCCTGGTTGTCTGACCCTGCTGGGACATCTGTCACCATCTGATACTGCTAAGACATGATGAGAATAGTGTTGTGTCCTAACTGTGCACCATGACAGTGAAGCCTCTAGAGCTGTTTATTATTGTCAGTGTGAAAAGTAGGGAATTACCTAGGGAAACTGACAGATCAATAATGTTTCATTGCTGCTGTATACTGACTGTTGGGGGGAAAATAATATCTTAACATTAGCCAACTTTTGGCTGGCTCTAATGGTACATCAACTGGCGAAAACGAGCCAAGTTAATTTACTTCTGTTGAAACGAGACAAAACAAAAGCTAGAAAACATTTTTGCACAACAGCTGTTAGATATTGCTACCTGACAGGTAGCTAGGCTGAACTGGCTGTGGTAGCTACTAGCTAGCTAGATAGCTTGCAAGTTAGCTAAGTTAGTTCATTCACTTCAGACAGAACTTCAGTCGAGAGGGGATGAAACATTAGCTAACATTACATGTCAGTTACAGTACTAGCTCAGCTCTGGGAATAAATACTTTTTTTTCTGTTAAGTCAAACAGCAGTTACCTTGCCAGCTACATCAGTCAAATAAAGAGTAGCCAGTTTCTGCTCTGCTTGCTTTTACAACTAAGAAAAAAAGCACAACACACACATACAACAGCTGCCTCTGTTCGCATGCTTTGTTGTCTCCGCACGGTCCTAAATCCAGCTGGTTAAAACCACCAAACAGGCTACCCGACCACTCTGAGTCGTCCGCATGGTTCTAAAGCACACCGATGCCGCTTTTTGTATCACAATGCAATGATAAAACTAGGGGGTAACAAAAATGCAATTTCAGAATGAGGGGGTCATGTCCCCCCCGTTCCCAGTGAAAGTTGCACCCCTGGTACTATATATGTAATGAAAATAAATAATTCAGCTCCTCTCCCTGTTGGCTACAACTTCCAATACCATCATCTCCATGTTTGTGTACATAGGAGGGTGCCCTGGACCTGCTGAATGAACTGAAGAGCTTCAACATGACGCTGAAACTTCTGCAGGTAGAGGACCAGGAATATCCTGTTATGTATTATTTAGGTGTACAGAAGTTTAATATTTTAGGCTACTTCTACATTCAATATTAAATATCAAATGCATGGGGAATACAGTGCAGTCAGTGCAATTTCCCCACAAACAGGGAATGGATTATATAGTTATGCCTACTCCAAAAGTGTGAACTCATTATAAAAGTGTAAACTCATTATTTCAAGGATCACATGCAACAAACCATTCTTTCCGCTGAATAGGAAACGAGGATCGGCATGTCTGTGAATGGAATCAGGAAGCACTGCACAGACGACGAGGTCGTTTCCCTGGCCAAGATCCTCATCAAGGACTGGAAGAGACTGCTGGGTAGGATTGTAGGAGACTGTCTTTTAGAAAGTGGAGCTGTCTGGAGTTGTGTTTTACAGTATACACAGTATGTAGAGACATCATTTTCAACCCTCTTTGCCCCCTAGATGCTGCACGTACTCAGAGTACTGAGAGGCCCAATGAGATGAAGAATGGGGTTGACTCCAACAAATCCACAGCGTCTCCAGTCAGGTCCCCCTTAGAGAAAGACACCAGGTAGGTGCATACACACACACTCACTCAAACCATTGCCTGCGTGTGAAGGCAAAAATGTAAACATAGAAAAGGGGAAGATACGGTATCTGGTGTGGTCTGTGTTTTTTTGCTATAGTCACAAGAGGCTGGATGTTTCTGATTCAGATCCTGAATCTGAAAAGGAAGAATACTCTGACAAACGGCAAAAAGAGAAGCACAATGTTGAACACAAAAAAGATGAGAGAGCTGTTGACCTAAAAAAGGAGCGAAATACCGAGGCATTCAAAAACAAACGGCATGCAGAACAATCCAAAAATGGAAAACATACAGAAGATGCCAGAAAAGAAAGACATGTAGAACACTTAGAAGAACCCAAAAAGGAGAGACACTTCGAAAAATCCAGAAAAGAAAGACATGTACCTATACATGAAACAAAAAATGAAAGACATGTGCAAGAACCCAAGAAAAAAAGTAATCTCGAAGAACCCAAAAATGAGAGCCACACAGACGAACCCAGAAGGGAGCGTTTCGCAGATGAACTGAGAAAGGAAAGACACACAGAGGAACGCAGAAAGGAGATACCAATGTACGAACCCCGACAAGAGAGACCTGTTGAAAACCA